>NC_054702.1:27004495-27108634 GCF_016097555.1 Gigantopelta aegis
TAACAATTACAAATTTGTATATATTTTGTATATATTTTAGTAGGTATTTACGTTTCCCAATATATATTATCTAACTGCTGCCAATCTGAAAGGCTTCAAATATACCAGGGTGCTCAATTGGAAGATAGGTTCTGCGCTTAATAAGTCAGTATGTATGTGCCATAATACAGCTTATCAAAGCAGAGCACCGTGGAATCACTAACTTAATATCCCTAAAGTGCACTTCCCACGTGAGATGCTCGTAGAAGGCTAAGCAATGCATCTATGTAACAGTGGGGCAGCAACAATGCTGAAAATTCTTCGTTCCTATGGGACAGAGACTTGAATAAATCTTTCTAAAGTCTGTTTAACTGCTAAAACGTGGCTAAACAGCTAGGTTGTCAAATTTTATTTGGTACAAGTCTTTAACCATGCTGGGTTGGGTTTTTTTTTTTTGTGGTTTTTTTTTTGGGGGGGGGGGGGGGGGGGGGTGGCCGACTTTTTGCCCAAATAGTAAACTGACCAAGCTAGTCTTATAATACTTTTAGAGCTTCATGATATACCTGTACATGGTTGTACATCTTGACTTAAAGGACTCAACTAAGTCTACAGCAATCATATACCCCTATACCTACGCACAAGCCTTTAAACCACCATCATATGATGTCTATAGCATTAAGAATGATTCCATCCTTAAAATAATAATGACATAGCCGTCGTATTAAGCAGTTTCTATCAGTTTCCAACATTGATTTAACAGACATTTTGGAAACGCCTTCATATTTTATTTTGCCGCCTTGGTGTATCAAACCACCGAAAATTGTATTTGATCTTTTGCATCTAAAAACATCGCACAGATGCAGTTATTTATAAACAACATTTCATGGAAATCCAAGAGAGGTACTGTGATTACATTCCTGTTTACACAGACGGATCACGGGATGGGAATTATGTGGCCTGTGCTACAGTTTTCCCATCAGACGGAATCATTTCCATGAGATTGCCCGATTCAGCATCAATCTTTACTGCTGAAACCTGGGCAATCATTAAAGCCCTGGAACAGATTAAGATTTCATGTGCATCCAAATATATTATTTTTACAGACTCACTTTCGTGTCTCCAAGCTCTACAGTACATGAACTTGGAGCACCCGTTAGTTGGAATGGTGATACGAAAGTGTGTCTTTTTATCAATTGCCAATAAAGATGTTATATTTTGTTGGGTACCCAGCCATGTTGGCATTAAGGGTAACGAAAAGGCAGATGTTGCTGCCAAGTCTGCTTTGAACTTGCCCCGTGTTCATGTTGGTGTCCCCTACAGTGATTTTAAATTTCATATTAACCAATATATTTGTTTGACTTGGCAAGATGACTGGGACGGTGCGGTTTAGCCCGAGTACTCTAACTGTAAGAGACCTAGACGGACATTTGGACATAAACACGCTCTCATTACAGTCAGAGACCAAGCTATGTATTTTTTTGGCAATTGCCGACAACCAAAAACTTGTCAAAGATCTCCGCTCTAATACCACAACAATCCTATGTTTGACGTCAAATACATTTACATCGACCAATTTCGAGTTACTTGATTAAAAAAATTCAGATATTAATCACTAATACACACCCTACAGAAAGAAACCCGACAGCACCCACATTCAGCTAAGCTTCGGCAAACTCCGGACAGCAGTTCGCCGACCTATATCGTGACGTTCCGTCACATGATCGCCCACTCAGCCATTCCGTCTTCCAGGGGCCGTCTCAAAACGACAAGTGCCCGACAATCACACAAAAAAAGTTTGTTTTGTGTAACGACACCACTAGAGCACATTGATTCATTAATCATCGGCTATTGGATGTCAAATATTTGGTAATTGTATAATAGTGTTAGAGAGGAAATCCGCTACATTTTATCATTCAGCCAATAACATCATTATAATAAGTCGAGATCTCAACATAAGACATGCTTATAAAAGGCGCAGTGTGATTGGTCAATATTTAAATTATTATTTACAAACAAATGTTACCTGGACATGGAAGTTCACGCAATGCTGTTAGATCTACTGATATATCAGTAGAGACAATTTTAATCAGATTGAATAAATATTAATCAAAGTGTTCGGCCACTGTGCATATTTCAGAAACGTATATTTCACTATGTAGTGGCTTGAAACATTGAAAACGACGATCTGTGCATGCAAACGCATGCGCCTGAACGAAAGAAAGACATATTTTATTTAACGACGCACTCAACACATTTTATTTACGGTTATATGGCGTCAGACATATGTTTAAGGACCACACAGATATTGAGAGAGGAAACCCGCTGTCGCCACTTCATGGGCGGAGTACCAGCAAGGGATCTTTTATATGCAACATCCCACAGACAGGGTAGTACATACCACGGTCTTAGATATACCAGTCGTGGTGCAATGGCTGGAACGATTAATAGCCCAATGGGCCCACCGATGGGGATCGATCCCACACCGAGCGAACGCTGTACCACTGGGCTACGTCCCGCTCCCTCGCGCCTGAACGAATTTAGAAACCACCACACTTTCCTGTTTACGAGAGGGTGTTAGTTTTGAATGGATTCGTTTCACAACCATGTTTGGGTTGTTTATTTTTTGTTAACCGATTGGAATATATTTTGTTTGATGTGCCGTAACTGAAAAATATTATTACCACGAGTATAGCATTCGAGGTTTTTTTCTTGTTAGCCAAACGCAGTGTGGGACACCGATGGTATATTATGGTGTTTGTGTGTATGCGCTAAAACAAATACCGTTCTGCGTCTCCTGGTATTCCATTCAAAACCATTTCCCAGCCATCATGTATTGGCTCAGGAAGCATTGCCATCAAGAACCCAGTCACAACAGTCTGAATGAAAAATGACTTCTTTAAAAAAAATTATATTTTAAATTTATTATTATTATTATTATTATTATAAATATAAATATAGTGAACAATAAATTGTGCGTTCGTTCGTTTGCTCGACAACACTTATTCATTCATCACTTCGCCCATTAGTTCGCTTGTACGTCCGTCCTTCGGTCATTAATTCATTCCCCGATTTCTTGACTCGTTGGCGCATTCAGTGTGTACAAAAGATAAGATGCAGTCTGCGTATGCAACGCGATGAGCGTCTACGGGCTATTTGCATGCTGCAAACGGGCAGAAGTCAGCGTGAAGTGGCCAACACCTTCACTGTTTTGAAGTCAGTGATTAACAGACTATGGAACAGATACCAATAAACCCAAAATGTTGACGATCGACCTCGTCCAGGTCGTCCCAGGGAACGACAGGATTACAGGATCGATTCATCTGTAACCAGGCTCTAAGACATCGAGCTCAAACAGCAAATCACATTGTTGCAAATCTTCAACAGGCAACTGGTGTCCAAGTTACGGGTCAGACGATTAGAAATCGTCTTCATGCAGCCCATCTTCATGCTCGACGGCCCACAAACGTGAATGGTGTAGGGAGCGTCAGAACTGGGGTATTCGTCGCTGGTCACATATCATGTATTCAGATGAGTCCCTATTTACTTTGGACTTCCTATTATCATATAACCATTCCCCATCTGACATCTGTTGGAGAGAAGCGCATCGCCAAAATGTTTATGTATATAAGAACAAAATGTATAACTAACATTCGATTGATCTGCAACTGTTACACCAATAATATTCAATGATATTTATAGAAGGACATCTCAGAAATAATATATACAGATAAGGAAAATGACATGAAGCCACGTGCACGATATTTCTATTTCAATATAGAAGGGAATGTGCTTAACAACACCCTAGGACCTTTTAAAGCAAAAGTGTTTGTTGTTCTTGTTTTTATATGTATTCACGGATCTCTCTCTCTCTCTCTCTCTCTCTCTCTCTCTCTCTCTCTCTCTCTCTCTCCTAAAGCCTAAGTATACCTATTTGCGTGCTATACGGTATAGACGAAGAAGTTTGTTTTGTTTAACGACACCACTAGAGCACATTGATTAATTAATCATCGGTTATTGGATGTCAAACATTTGGTAATTCTGGCTCGTAGTCAACAGAGGAATCCACCACAGTATTCTAATACAGCAAGAGATCTTTTATATGCACTTTCCCACAGAGAGAAAGGCACATACCACGGCCTTTGACCAGTTGTGGTGCACTGGTTGCAACGAGAAAAAACAATCAGTTGAACGGATTCACTCAGGTGGTTCGAGTCTCGACGCAGGCACCTCGGGCGACCGCTCTACCGACTGAGCTAAATCCCCCTCACCTCCATCCCCGGTATTGAAGGTAATACAGAAGTAAACATAACGGTAAAATGGCTAGTGGCAACAGTTAATATTGACTAAAATATATCTTGTGAAACAGTAGGGAGAAAATGTTTCACAAGTAGTAGTGTGGTCGATCAAGGCAGAAATCAACACTTTAGTCAATTCTATGCGCCTGCGATGCACTGCAGTGGTCAATTCAAGAGGTGGTCATATCCGTTATTAAGTGGGGGTTTTTTTTAACCCCTACCACACTTGGTCAAATTTCTCCCAGTTTCTGTTAACCTATGGCCATGATTTTTGCACCAAACGATGCATCATGGAACACTCTTTAAACGCATATATAACAATTATTCCCCCGGTTTGTTTTCGTCAAGTTATGTTCAAGCAAAGTTAGCGGAAGCTTCTTATTTTGTTCAGTATATACATAAAATAGTTTTTTGACATCCTGGCTGCAACATTTTGGAAGGTCATTAAGGGTCAAGGTCACACATAAGTTAAAGTTCAAAGGGTTTAGACACATCTTAGCAATGGGTACTCTGACAGATTATCTAAACACGAAAATTAATAGTTTTTTATGATTCCCAATCAGTTCAGATATGTTCTGACGACACCAGAGGACAGTCATACGTTTAAGGTCAAGGTTAACGAGTGCATATATCTTTGTATTATATTATTTTGTTGTAAAGACGGTATGTTTTGTTTAGAAATCATTGTCTACATTATCGTTATCGACCTTCAGCTTGTCCACATTTGAGCAGTCCATACATTTACACAACCAGGGATTCTGCCAGAAGGAAATTTACATACCCTAAAATCTTGCAAAATTAATGGATAATTTTGTATAATTTTCAGATAGATGATATTAAGAGAATGGCTGTTTACATGTTGTTAACCACATGAAATGCAGTGTCCAAATGCAAAACATGTCAACACATAACCACCTAGTAGGAACACTTTTGGTCTGTATTGTTTTTATTATTTACCCTCAAATTAGTTTCTGCCCTGACAACGGACTACAAGTGAGATCATACATAGCCAAGAGCAGTTAGCCGACTGGAACGGACTATGGCACCTATATTTTATGGGCTCCAGGGCTGCCATGAATGTTGGATTTCTTAAGGCTCTTGACAGGCAGATATCCCTCATCAAGGGTTGACTTCGCATCTATTCTGTTCAATTGGTGATAGTTTTGGTATCGCTGAAATGTATGAACTCATTGATATAGAGTTAGCTAGATCAATGTGTGGTTGTAGTGTTCTTCTAGACGGAAAGAGCATCTCACTCTCAAGGTTTTTCTTGTGAAATAACTCCAATTGAAGACCAGAGTATAATATGCAGACAAGTCGCTCGAACTACAGATATTTCTTGGGAATAATGCATTGCAGTATCAAGAGCCTCAACAACGTGCGAGTCATTGCCCATGTTGCACAATTTAATCATTGGGAAGTAGCGAAACGAAAAGTAGGCAGAAATCCATTTCTGCTTTAACAGTTAAACGAAACGAATTTTCTACCACATCTGTGAAGTAGTAAAGACCCATTAAACCCATTGCTTTTTCAAAAAGTCATGTATTCTGGTAGTATATCTGGAATGACTGACCTGACTTTGTCCTGATATGTCCCGACCAGATCTAGCTTCGATTATTTGAATGTGTCTGTAAGAGCCTCAGCATTTACCTCTGTCAGCTGTATTTTTTTTTTTTAATTTTGAGTTTGTGAATAATTCTTTTAATAAAGGTTTTGCTATGCTCATTTCATCATAAATCACAACTTCCAACACAGACATTTTCTGGGCTCGTTTGGCTCTTGTTTTGTTCTTCAGAGATACCTCCAGGTATCGGTTGAATATGACATTCTGCATGCAATGTGGATGTATTCAGTCTTGTTTTGACACAGACACTAGCTCTTAACACTGGTTAATATTCGGCCATTTCGTAAATACATGTATGCGACATATGCAATGTAATAAAATAAAAAAACCTCAGAGCCCTGGATATGTTCCTAGTTGGAATCACACAACGAATTGTTGCCCAAACACTCACCATGTCTCAGTCAGTGTTTAGTTGTTTGTGAATCCGACAACGAAGAACTAAAAGTGTTTATGATCGGCTTCGTTCAATCCACACTAGGGCCACAATTCCAGTTCAAGATCGCATCATAAGAATCTACATGTTGAAGAATCAAGGCCATTCTATATCTCAGATATCCAAACACCTCCGTGGAGTGAGAGTATCGGGTCAGATGATTCGAAACAGACTGCATGCACATCAACGTTTAACGGCGAGACATCGGTCATATCTACTTGACCCATTCATTTATCTTGAAGAAGGATCCCCCACCTCAGTGTGAGCACTGTCAGTGTACTCTGACGAAACGCCACATTTTGGTGGAGTGTAAGCATCTGGCGTAAACTAGAAAATATATATTTGACAACGTAATGTGATGGAATCCTTTTGATTCCATCCAGAACTTTTACTACTTTTTTTTACGTGATATTGACTTTTATTCTAAATTTCAATATTTCCTATCTGTGATATTTGTATTTTTCGCACAGTTCTTTACTCTGTGTTTTTATTTAACTTTTGAATTTTTATATTGAAGTTTCTCCTCACATTATAGTTGCATTTACCATCGTTTGACATCCAATAGCCTATGCATTATTCGTACTAGGGTGTCGTTAAACATTCATTCATTAATTCATTAATTCAGTCCTAGATCAATTATATTTTAATCTATCTGGTATAACTATCCGTTTTCATACTTAGATTATTTTGATTTGGAGCAGCCATTGCCAACATATGCTACTATAACTCAAAAATGGCCAAGGTCACTTGACCCCCTTAATAGTTCAAAAAACATTTTACCTTCCCCATTTTCATATTTGTGATCTCCAAATAGTACGATATCTACACCTAACTCAATTTGGGCATCAAAATCCTACGGGACCCTAAATTGCGACATGGCTTCAATGGAAATACATCGATATACTCACCATGTATTGTGTTATTATTAAAAAACAAACAAAAAAAATCACCTGATTTATCCATTCCACCTGTAGGCAGTGCCCGACAGGTCCTGCCCACATCCCAGATGATTGACAGACAGCTGATTCGTTGTTACCAAAGAACCGAAAGAGCTCGTCACACTCGACTGTTCCTCGGTTTCCAACTGTGGTGGAGTTGGACACGAGAGAACCATCCTTCACGTCAAGAACTCCGCAGTCGACTGAAACAGATGTACTGGTATTTAACTAAATTGTCCAAGAAGCTAGATATCTGTACTTGGACCAGGCGCTGGCCATTCCAGAGACCGTATCCACATATACACAAACGCATAGACATACACGCATAGATACAAACCTAAATACCCACAGAGACAAACGACATAAAAACCAGAAGCACACACACATGTACTGAGACTCACAGACAGATAAACATAGATTCAAAAACAGATACACAGAGATACACACATGAATACACGTACATACACACAAGGAAAAACACAGAAGCACACACACTCACATATATACACACATACATATACCCACCACATACAAACACACATACACTCATACATACGCACAGATCCAAATAAAACGATAGACACAGACACACTCACACACACAAACTT
Organism: Gigantopelta aegis; assembly: GCF_016097555.1. NCBI lineage: Eukaryota > Metazoa > Mollusca > Gastropoda > Neomphalida > Peltospiridae > Gigantopelta > Gigantopelta aegis. The sequence continues at coordinate 27,012,373 of NC_054702.1, forward strand.
ACTGACAAATATAGACACACGTAGACTCGCACATACACACACAACACAGATGTAAACACAGATGCACACATGCATGCACACAAGTACACATGAATGGACATACATACATAGTCACACACAGACACATACAAGTACGCATCCACATAATATACATACAAACATACACGCGTACGCATACGCACCAATATATCAAAACAGGCACACACAGCAACACACAGAGAAGACACAGATACACACACAAACACATGTGATACGGCGGGACAGATTTACTATACTTTAAATGCAAAACATAATTATTGTAATTAATATGTTCATATGTCAAACAAGAAACATTTCAAAGCTGTAAAATACTTCAATCATCTTACAAAGGCGATATGTAATGATTAAACTCGTTTAAGGAAATAAAAGTAATGAAATAAAAAAAGGTCGATGACAAATAGGGGTTACGACTGCATTGCCCGTGCAACGCTTAATGTAATTAGCGCTGTTATAAGTTTGAGAAGTATTTCCACTTCACGAAATGTGTTTTAACCGTCTTTCAAAGGCGATATGTAATGATTAAAGTAGTTTTTTGAACTAAAAATAATGAAATAAAAAAGTCGATTCCAATAGGTGTTGGAATTACAATAGGGGTTGCAACATTGCTCAACAGTCCCTTCTTACATGCCCGGTGGTGAGAACATCATTCATTATTTTTGATAACACATATGTATATTATGGATTTCTAGACATACGACTGCCTGCTCCTAGGTGATGACCAAGTCGCTACAACAGAAAAAAGCACGATTACAATCGACAGCTCTATGACACATTTATAAGTTAACCGTCACAAGGGTCAGGAGTGCGTGTGCGTGTGCGTGCGTGCGTGTGTATGTGTGTATATTTAAGGATATGTACAACTTAGAATACTACATTCATGTTCGTAAGATAAAATAAGACACAAGAAAATGACGAAATATAAATGAATGAATAAATGAATGAATGAATTTTTAACGACACCCCAGCACGAAAAATACATCGGCTATTGGGGGTCAAACTATGGTAAATGCAAAAATATAAAAATTCAACAGTTAAATTAAAACACAGAACTGCAAAAATACAAATATCACAGTTAGATAATATTTAAAATTTACAATAAAACGCAGTATCACGTAGGAACTGTAAAATAAGTTCTGGATGGAATCGAAAGGATTCCAACATATTTCGTGGTCCAAATATATCTTTACGAGTTTCTTTCAGATGGGTACACTCCACCAAAATGTGGCGTACGGTCAGAGTACACTGACCGTGCTCACACTGAGGTGGAGGATCCTTCTTCAAAATAAATGAATAGGTCAAATATGTATGACCGATGCGAGCACGACACAAGACTATTTTATCCTTCCTGCACTGTCTATAGGAGGACTGCCACTCTCCCAAGACTGGCTTGATATAATGAAGCTTGTTCGCAACCGCACCGTCCCAATCATATTGCCAAGTCAAAAAGATAAACTGATTGATACTAAAAATCAGTATAAGGTACACCAAGCCTGGCATAAGGCAAATCCAAAGCAGACTTGGCAGCAGAATCTGCCTTTTCATTACCCCTGATGCCACCATGGCTGGACACCCAACAAAATACAATATCTTTATTAGCAATAGATGAAAAGACACACTTTCGTATCACCATCCCAGTGAAGTGATGGTCCAGCTTCATATTGCGCAAAGCTTGGAGACACGAAAGAGAGTCAGTAAAAATAATAAATTTGGATGCTATTGAATCTTTGATTTCTTCTAAGGTTTTAATGACTTCCCAAACTTCAGCACTAAAGATCGATGCCGAGTCAGGCAGTCGCATGGAAATGATAGTGTCTGATGCAAAGACTGTAGCACAAGCCAGATAATTCCCATCCCGTGATCCATCTGTATACACAGGAATGTAATCACGGTACTTGCCTTGAATTTCCATGAAAACCTGTTTATAAGTAACAGCATCTGTGCGATCTTTCTTCAGATGCGCCAGATCAAACACAATTTTAGGTGGTGTGTAATACACCAAGGTGGTAAAACAAAATATGAAGGAGTTTCCAAAGTGTCAGTTAAATCAATGTTGAAAAGCGACAAAGACTGCTTAATGCGAAGACCAAATGTACGAATAGCATTTGGCCTTGCATCAAACAACTTCATATATTTGTTGTCAAACACCGCATTATGTGTAGGATGTGTTGGTAAAGAGTCGATCTTGGTAGCGTACTGCAGAGAAAGCTTTGCGCGTCTAGCACCCAAACAAGGTTCGTGTGCATCAACGTACAAGCTCTCTACAGGAGATGTTCTAAACGCACCAATACAAAGCCAAAGTCCCTGATTGTGTATAGGATCTAGCATCTGCAAGTAAGACTTACGTGCCGACCCATACACAATGCATCCATAATCAAGTTTTGACCTCACAAGAGATCGATACAGACAGAGCATAACCTTGCGGTCTGCTCCCCATTCCGTATTACCAGTACATTTTTAAATATCGAGAGCTTTCAAGTCATTCTTTTTAACATATTTGAGATGGGGCACAAAAGATAGCTTCCTGTCAAATTTTCGAGACCGAACCAACCAACCCATTAAATATGTATGACGATTTGCAGCTTTTGCAACGCTTTCGCACAATAGGGGAACTTGTTGGTCTGTTTCAACATTGAAAAAAACAGGGGGAAAATGCAGTAATAAACTCTGGATTGTATACTAGTATATAAACAGATTTTATGGCTATACCATCACGGTTTGGGTTTTTTCGTCTTGAAACGAATTTTATATAAAATTTTATATTGCAATTAGTTTCCGCCATACTTCGTAATTCACCCGAATCATTTCGTATACCCTCGGCATAATCCCGAATGTTTTCAAATTCTTTTCAAATCACTGACATGATTTTGCAAGTAAGGTTTTGATTGGTCGAATGAAAGGTCATCTGGATATGAGCTCCAACGGGCTGCTGTTAAATCCACATGTAATAGTGGAGCTAATTTTAATTAGATTGGTCTTTAAAATTCGTCACGTTGTGTGTCATGAGTTTCATTCCGTCCCCTGTTTTGATACGAGCTTTCCGTCCCGTATTAATACATTTTTAACTCCCATGTTAGGTGTTTTCATCGTGTACGCAACTGTTGAAATACTACATGCATTACAAAATATTATCCACATCATCATATTACCTTTTCTAAAACACGATTTTTCAGAGCCCACTAGTGTGCAAACTTGTCTTTCATCGCATTCATTGTTATTGCAAGGACCATTATTCTGAAAAAAATTTAATAACGTTTTAACAAACAAATAGTATACTAGCAAATATCACAAAAGGAAGGAAAGAAAGACGGATAAAAACAAAACTATTTTGCGTAAAACGATCTTGGGGAAAACAATGCTTAAAACCATCAAAATAGAACAATTATCAAGAAAACGCTTTTATCATACCTCAGTATATGCTGAATATGGTACAAAATTGGATGTTTGATGCTAAATATCTATTTCAAGAAGATGATATACAGAAAATTACATGTTTCTCATGTTTTTTTCTTTTTCATATTTGTTCATATATTTCTCTGTCAAATATTATATTTCTTAGCAAACTAGACTAAAAATAACTATATAGACCGGCTTCAGAATGAGCTACGTGCCAACTATATGTTAACAAAAACGTTTTAGTAAACGGGTTTCTGGTCGTGGGTGTGGCAAATATGGGGGTCTAAGTAGCCCGATTACTCTGACTGTAAGAGAGCTAGACGGACATTTGGACATACATACGCTAGTGTTCACCTGTCCACTAGTGTAACAATGAACACTAGCGGTTGCAATGTTGACCGCTAGTGTAATAATTTAAAATGTTACAGTAACAGTCAACACAGTCGACTAATTTCACTACATCGACCGTTAGTGTAACAACGCCAACGATTAGAACAGCAATTAATTAATTAATTTAATTATTGAATATTCTTGTCCGTGTATTGAATAGATAACTGGATTCAAAACCAGTAGATACTTGCACTGTGTCTATATTATTACTTTCGTACAGAATTTTTGGGGATTTGCCTTATATGTTTGACACATAACAGCCTCTGGAAAAACAGTACGCTGGGGTGTCCTTTTCACAAATATTATAATATTCTAATATCTTCTATCTTCAGGACCATAATTCTGTCATGAAACTCAAACTGTGTCTGTAACTCCACATGATATATACAAACTTCCAGCTCAATATCTTGACGCATTGCAAAGAAAAGTCTAGGAAAAGGCTGACGGACAGACTGACAGATGTTGGAGACAAAACCTATAGTCCCCTCCGGTTAGGCTGGTAGAGGACTACTAGGCTGGTAGAGGACTACTAAACACCCTTGAAAAAGTAAAGTTTGTTTTATTTAATGACGCCACTAGAGCACATTGATTTTTATCTTATCATCGGCTATTGACTAAAACACCCTTAAATTCTCTCTTGTACAACAATAGGTTTTGATAATGATTTTTTTTATTTATTAGTATTTGTTGCAGTACGATATTGAATACGATGTGATGTTTCTTTCGCATTTCATTGATATAAATTGACTAAATCAAAATAATGTCCAACATCAAAACCAGTTATGTGAACACTAACGGTCGACATTGTACATAGTTAACCGTTAATGTTCACGTTGTTACACTAGCGGTCAACATTGCAACCGCTAGTGTTAACGTCAATTTTGTGAACACTAACGTTTGCATTGTCGACCGTTAATGTTTTCGTTGTTACAATAGCGGTCAACATTGCAACCGCTAGTGTTCATTGTTACACTAGTGGACATGTGAACACTAGCTGACCCTACAATGCTCTCATTACAGTCAGAGACCAACCTATGTATTTTTTTTGGCAATTCCTGACAACCAAAAAGTTGGCAAAGATTCCCGCTCTAATACCACACCAATCCTATGTTTAACGTCAAATACCTTTACATCGATAATTTTCGAGTTAACTGATAAACTATTTCGTGACGTAGATCACGGGATCACGCGATTCCGCCTAGTACACCGAATGGCTGAGTGGGCGATTATGTGACGCAACGTCACGATATAGGTCGGCGAACTTAGAATTCTGCTGTCCGGAGTTTGCCGAAGCTTAGCTGAATGTGGGTGCTGTCGGGTTTATTTCTGTAGTATGTGTATTAGTGATTAATATGTGGATTTTTTTTTTTTAGTTAATTCGAAAATTATCGATGTAAAGGTATTTGACGTCAAACACAGGATTGGTGTGGTATTGGAGCGGGAATCTTTGCCAACTTTTTGGTTCTCAGCAATTGCCAAAAAAATACATAGGTTGGTCTCTGACTGTAATGAGAGCGTATTTATGTCCAAATGTCCGTCTAGCTCGCTTACAGTTAGAGTACTCGGGCTAGGGTCTAAGTAGGACCCCTCCCACAAACAGGGTCAACCATTAATAGCACTATTGGGAAAGCAGAAACTTGGCACAGATGATCTCCACGGGGAGTTCGTCACATCCAATCAATGAACCCCTTGAATTTTGAATATGGCGGCGATTTTTCAAGATGGCCGCTATACTGTCCAACAAATGTTCATTATTTAGATGTATTTTAATATAAGTTTTTAGATATATGCCATTTTATATAATTTTGTATGTTTAAAAACATGCTGAACCTAACGTCTGATATGTAGAAAAGGTCTCTGATGGTGGGAGTGGCAAATATTGGGGGTCAGTATAAGACACCCCCCCCCCCAAAAAAAAAAAAAAAAAAAACGAAACCCCCCCCACACACAACAACAAACAAAAAAACCCCCCCCCAAAAAAAAAAAAAAAAAAAAAAAAAAAAACACACAAAAAAAACCCACGGGCACCTACTACTGGGCACCTACTACTAGGACTATTTGCAGAGCAGATAACGGAAATGGTGTTTCAAATAGTGATACAAGCATGAAACTTTGCATTTTGTTGAGTTCTTCAAATTCAATCAGTGAGCAACATGAAATGTCAATATTGCGATAATTTTTCAAGATGGGGCCATTTTTCCAACCATTGTCCGTTATTGGCATGTATAATAGCAACTATGTCCAATTTTAGCCAAATCGGTGTCTTTTTATGTACTAGTATTTAAAAGCATGTTGAAAGTAATTCTGTTATGTAAAATACTATCAGATTTAACGTTTTTATTCAAAATGGCTGCCATATTTCCAGCAAATATAATCACCAGCTACAACAGAAGAACCTAAGCTGGTACCAATATACTTTGTTCTATCACCAAACCACTTTATAAGCAACCACACCCAGATGATACCCCTGGGGCGTTCTTTAAGTCCAGTCAATGAATCATTTGGATGTTCAATATGACGGCCATTTTTCAAGATGGCCTCCATAGTGTCCTACTAATGTTCCTTATTAAGATGTATTTTAATAGCGTTTTTTCTATTAGTAATTTTCTGCTATTTTAATAACACGGATAAAAAGAGTTCTGACAAATGCTAGCGAATTACTCTCTTTAAATTCTATATGTACATACTATCAGACTTAACGTTTTTATTCAAAATGGCTGCCATATTTCCAGCAAATATAATCTCCAGCTAAAATAGAAGAACATAAGCTGGTACCAATATATCAATCTATCTATATATCTATCTATCTAGTAAAGACAGTAGAACGGACAGCTTGCTTACTTATATTGGTACTTTGTTTTTCTGAGCATTAGTCTTTGAGAACCAAAAGATAATTAAAAATAAAATATTAAAATTTAGTGTTATAATTAGCAAGAATGATTCAAATATAATTATAAGTACTCTAGGGTTTTTTTCTTTTATGTTCCCACAGGCAGGACAACACAAACCATGGCCTTTGTTGATATGGATAAATCAAAGTTCGTCTTACATTAAAAAAAAAACCTCCAAAAATCCGAACCCACAACCTACCAGCCTGTAACCATGGCCTGCCACGACGCCACTGATGAATAACTTTACAAAGCATTGTTCGACTAGGTTTAGTAAAGCATAAATTATTAGTATTCGCATCACGTATCGCATCAAGCTGGTGCGTATGCGAAACCTAACTTCATATTTAAATTTATAATTTGTAATGGTACCCGATAGGTATACTCATTTATGATATGTAATCTAAACAACAAAACCGTTATCGTGATCAAAATCATATCTCCGCGACAGGCAGAGTCGAAAAGGTATTCACAAGATTGTGATTGTTTCTATGAATATATCGGGTCATCTTATCCAAGATGACTGCCACTCTCACTGCCTCTATCATCATTACGCCGTAAACGTGTCAGCAATATAGACACTGTAAATCAGAACAATAATGCACAAATGATTTTTATGTACAGCTTTTGAAACTCAAGTATATAGGATTAAGACTACTCAGAATAATTTGTTTATAAAACTCAAACAGTAAAGTCAAGTGAATTTCTAATGCGATTCTGGAATCACCCTTTGAGGACCTCATACAATACACAGTATTTTATAATTTGCAATTGTATGTTATTTTGGTAATTTTTAAATCATGCTATCTAAACTTGTCAACAATCTAATCCTAACATTTGCCATTAAATTTGATTTTCTAAGTCAAATTATGAAATATTATTAGATTTTCATAGCAAAAATATCGCCATTTTAGTCAGTCATTTTGAAAGTTTGTTAACGTTTTACTGACCGTATTACAAACGGTGTTAGTGAACTCACTGACTCCATAAATAACAGTTTTTACACTGAGATTACATTTTTAAGTGTAGTTCTGAAGATATACAATTTTAATGATGGGCTGGGGTCCTTTTTGTAAAAGGGCCACTATTTTGTTCGTACCATGTTTAGAAAATTTCATCTTATCTTTTCATGAATTCTACACCCCAGAGATTAATTTCAGCAATAGTAACAGGTGTTATACTTCCGGCCCCGGTTACCTTAGAATATGCCTCTTTTTCAGCCTCAAACAAAGTAGGGGCGAGACGTAGCCCAGTAGCAAAGCGTTCGCTTGATGCGCGGTCGGTCCGGGATCGATCCCCATCAGTGGGCCCATTGGACTATTTCTCGTTCCAGCGAGTGCACCACGACTGGTACATCACAGGCTGTAGTATGTGCTATTCTGTCTGTGGGATGGTGCATATAAAATATCCCTTTCTGCTAATAGATAAGAGTAGCCCATAAAATGGTGACAGCAGGTTTCCTTCCTCAATATCTGTGTGGTCCTTGAATGAATGAATGCATGAATGAATGAATGAATGTTTAACGATACCCCAGCACAAAAATACACATCGGCTATTGGGTGTCACAAATGGTAAGTATATGAAAATATTATTTATATATATTTATGTAAAACCAGTGTAAGGAGCTGTGGGTGAAAAGTATAATACAATACATAAAATCAAGGTAAGTATATTTTTAAAACTTTGTATAGAAGTCAAAGTGTTTTAAAAATTTTTACAATTAATTCTGGATGGAATTTAAAAAATTCCAAAACATTTCTGTTGCCAAATATATCATTTCTCGTCGGCTTCAGATGATCACACTCCACCAAAATGTGGCGAACAGTTAGTGTACACTGACAATGTTCACACCTAGGGGGAAGATCCTTCTTTAAAATAAATGAATGAGTCAAATATGTATGGCCGATGCGGGCACGGCACAAGACTACTTCATCCTGTGGTCCTTAACCATACGTCCGACGCCATATAACCGGAAATAAAATGTGTTGAGTGCGTCGTTAAATACAACATTTCCTTCCAAAGTAATTTTCTAGAAAACACCTTGCTGCTCAACTATTCTCCACTCTCCCAGAAAACACCTTTTTGCATTAACATTCATCAAAGGAATATTACAAAATAGTTTATGTACTAAAATAAACCTGTTTGGACTTTACTTTTATAAATGTAAGTGCATTGCTTTGTGTATTTATTTTTTTAGAAAACTTTATATGATGTGATTTTGTTGGCGGTTTTCAGATTGCTGAGCACATAAATTCTTACACTGATAAAAATTCTTCACTATATCCGTGCTCAGCTCTTACCTCGTTAGTCGACCAGTACATGCTGGAATATCTTGGAATGTATACCCAGACACCACGGTGAGGAGACAAAAACACCATGGAACCGTTTGCACTGAAAATAACTCTTGTCTTATCATGGCTAAAGAAAGTAGCCAAATACAGCACCAAAACGTTTGCTAGATGATGTTCCCTTCGATCTCGTTATAACGATTACTGTTCAGTTTGAGAATTAACATCCGACTATATCCATCTACTTATTTGTATCGCTCCCTAAGCATAATCATACTATGTGAAGAGCACGTCGAACATTTCAAAATGTATCTGTTTCTAAAATTGTGCGCCCGTTGTCGCTGAATAAACATGTGGATCATTTCTATGAACATATCCCATCGTCAAACCCCCGTTCTCACTAGAACGATTTTCTACGCGAATTCCGTGCGACCACCAAATCGTACAGGGCGTGCGGGAGTCGCACGGCAGTATGTTGATGATTCGCACACGTTGTAGGGGTGTCGTGTGTATTTCGGACATGTCGCATACCGGTGCGACATTTTTAAAATGTTTAAAATTATCGTACGACTGTCTCTAGGTTCGCACAGTTCGCATTGGTCGCATAGAGGTTGCACAGCAGTCGCACGGCAGTATGATAGGTCGCACGGGAGTCGTACGTGAGTCTTAAGGGAGTCGAGATGTGCGACTCCCAGCGGACCCCCTGCGACTCCCGTGCGACATCCATCAGACTTCCGTGCAACTGTCGTGCAACCTGTGCAAATCTCATACGAGCGTATGCGAGCCCGGTGCAGAAAGGCAGTCGCATGGCAGATGCACAAGTGAGACTGCGGGGAGGGGGGGGGGGGGGGGGGGGGGGGCTAGGTAATTCGTACGGGAATCGCACGGCTGTACAATCTTTTAGTTGCACCGCAGTTGTACGAAAAATCGTTCAAGTGAGAACTGGGCTTTAACCTATGTATCAAACGTTATTAATTATTAAACTTGCGAATAAAATTCAATGAAAGCTTCAACCATTAATCGATGAAGTCTGTACAAAGGTCGTTTACGCCCTAGTCATGTGTTATAAGTTAGACTGGAGGGAAACAAATACCACGAGTGTAATAAACAATATTAATGAAAAATCAATTGTTGTTAATCAGCAAGACACAGGTTTATTTTAGTCCTTAACCGTTTGTTCGCGTCGAGACGGTGTTGTGCACCTCAATGATATTATTGTCCTAAATTCAATCCAAGTCAATTCAATTCAATTAAATTCATTACATAATACCAAACAAAAATAATTAATAAACAACAATAAAACAACAACAACAACAACAACAAAAAAACAACCCCAAACAAACAAACAAACAAAAAACACATACAACTTCAAAAACAACACCAACAGTTAGTAGTAATAACAATATTAATGTAGGGGCAAAATTTCTATAATGATGAACTACTGTAAATGTTCGTCTTCTATTAAAGGGACTGTTTTTAGTTTTCTGCCATCGTCAAGATGTTAGCGATTAGCAGTGCTCTTTTTAACGAATGAAGTTACATACTTAATTGTTTTTGTTATTTAGAATATCAGTGTTCAAAATATCAGAAATTCAAATTAAACATTTGATCCAATTATACCATCCAATTTATCACCATCTCTCTCTCTCTCATTCTCTTCATTCTCTCTCTCTCTCTCTCTCTCTCTCTCTCTCTCTCTCTCTCTCATTCTAAATAATGTACAATGGTTACAGTTAATAACCTGTTCCCCCTCTTTTCCCTTTCTTCTTTCTCTTTCCCCTCTTCGTTAGTGAATTTGGCATAAGTTATAATCATGTTTTATTTGTATTGCTTGTAAAATATTCATATTGTAAAATGTTGGGAGAGGCCTTAAAGGGACATTCCTGAGTTTGCTGCAATTTTTAAGATGTTATCGACCAACAGAGACTTTTTAACGATTCTAATTACATAACAAATATATTTTTCTGCATAAAGTTTTAGTGACTGTATATTATTTGTGTTGCTGATTGTTCTAATATTTGTACTAGGTCAAATTTCATTTTTATTTCCTAAAATATATTGTTTCGTACGTACGAAATTATTTGAAGACAAAATCCAGTTTGGACTTCTTACAAATATTAAGACGACCAGAAACACATTGGATATACAGACACTGATATTCTAAACAAGAAAATATATTTAATATGTAAGTTTAATCGTAGAAATATTTTATTAGTGGGAAACATCTTACAATGACACAAACTCAGGAATGTCCCTTCGATATAGGCTAACGCCTGTTGGCCAATCCCCAGCCCGCTACTGTTTTTGAACGGCAATACAGATAGCAAATCCACTTTAGGTCACTAAAACCATTAGATAATTAACTGGATATACTGGCATTGATATTCTAACTGGAAAAACATGGATCGCTGTAGTCATTAAAAAATTCCATTAGTCAGAAATATGTTACAATGGCAGCAAACACGGGACTGTCTCTTTAATAGCAAGCATTTTATTTTCACTAGAAAATTTCATTCGGGTTATGGATTTATACACAATTTCAACCATCAATTAATTATTGTCGTTTTAGCATTTCACGCTTGGTTACATTATACATATTCTTAGTAACATTGTCAGAGAACCAGCTGCCAAATAATAAATAATTCTCCCACGGGTAGATGCATGCTTTGTTTAAATGCATACGCGTAGTGATTTCCCCAGTAAATCGTTATAGGTATTCAATGTAAATAATAACCCACCCACATACACACACACATAATTAACTAACTACTGCTTATCGAATCTCCAGGACGAATAGAAACATCGGCTGCTCCTTGTTGTTTATAGAAACACATATACTCAATATGTAAAAGGAAACGTGAAGTTAAAGACATGAATTAGTAAATAGTAACACAGTACACTGAAAAAAGTATTCGCAGATAAAGGAAGATGGAAATAATTAGTCTATAAACATACATGCTTGTACGGTCTTGTTTTATACCCTATCTTCGTGTTCATATCTTATTCAAGGTTCAGGCATGTCCACCCTGGCCCCGACCTCTGGGTAAGCCAGTGACTGAGTTCCGGCAGAGGGTGGGGGGTTTCAGGTGGGCGGAATTTGGAATGCCAAGTTCGAAGATAGGTCTAGAACCTAAAACCCAATAGTAAACTCTTGCGGAATCTACTCATGTCTGGAACATTAGAGCCAAAAATAAACTTTGGTTGCTCGGCCAAACGGAATTCGGGTGATTTAAGCAATTTTGATGGGCTGCCAAAGTAAAGTGCAAAACCCAAACATAAACATTTTGATCGCAAGCCAACAATTTTAAGTCTGACTAAGCGCTAAGTTAATGGGAAAAGCTTGACGAAAGGTTGGCGTCTAGGTCAACTCGACCAGATCCTCGAACGCGTAGCTAGGAAGATGTATTTCCAGAATGCGGAAGTGCTTGACTACGTAGCTGTAGGTCCCACCAAAGATGATATTAGTGATTCTGTAGATCGTCTTGTTGTCCACTGACGATATCAGAAGTCACTGCATGAACATTTATTGGTAGTGGTAGGTGATCATTACAGCTGTCGTTCCAGAATCTGAAGTCATAAGATGGATACCGAAGTCGCCCCCATCCAAGGCCTCGTGGAATGGACTAAAAGCTGTTTCTTCAGTAGCCTCCTATCAGATGGGAAAAACCTTCAGCAACCAAGATAAAAAACAAATGCAGATTTGTTTAAATGGAATATTTAAAGAAATTAGCATTTTTTATCGTGGTTACCAAAGAAAAATTAATATGCGATTATATTAACAAATGACCTTTTCATAATCGCATTTCAGAGACCAGTGAATATCTATTTTACAAGTGTTATTATGTTAAAGACTTTTCGAAAATATTACAAACTGAATGTACAATGCTACTGGAAAGTAGCTGAATAGAAATAAACATTTCACTATATTTTACGAAACCTACGGGAGACACTACGGGAGACAAAACCCCATACTTTCTCCCAGATAAATGTTTATGCATTAGTGTAACATACATATTATGAATAATATTACAAAATAAAACGTTGTCATTAAATCCATATAGTGATTTAGTTTGTAATTCGTGTATCCAAAATGTTTCCCTTATTAGACGGTGATGTTCACCGTTGCTAAATAACTGCTCGACTGGGTCAAAGGAAAACAGGGGGTAAGCAGTCTTTGCGAATTAATGGACATCGTAGCGGCATCAATTTATATGCCTGCAAATATACATTAAAGGGACATTCCTGGCTTTGCTGCGTTATAAGATATTTCAGACTAATAAAATATTTCTACAATTACACTTACATATTAAATATATTTTCTTGTTTAGAATATTAGTGTCTGTATATTCAGTGTCTTTCTGGTCGTCTTAATATTTGTAAGAAGCCCAAACTGGATTTTGTCTTCAAATAACTTCATGCGTACAAAAAAATATTATTTTAGGAAATAAAATGAAATTTAACCTAGTACAAATATTAGAACGATCAGCAACACGTTTAATATACAAGTCAGAACGTTTTTGTATTTTTGTGTTTTTGTTTTTGTTTTTGTATTTATGTATTCTGTTATTCTTTCACCATCTTGTGACAATGTATTAATTGTTTTATGTAAAAATGACCTCATATGCCGTAGACTACGGCCTGCGTGTAAATAAAGTTCAGTTCAGTTTAGTTCAGATAGCTGATGAAGATTCCTTCATTAACCAACAGAAACTTGTCAAGAAACTATTGATCCGCTTACTGCTATTGAATTTGCGGCTTTAGCAACATCAACAACAGAGTTCTTTTGATAGGAATATGTACTGACGTGCTAAGAATATTATGTTTAAGTGTTTCGAACCAATGACATTGTCTTAATAGAATGACTTTTCCGTATGGACTCTTGTTCCGCTGTATTATAAACTGTAGTGCAAAATTAATTAGTTAAAGGGACATTCCTGACTTTGCTGCAATGTTTAAGATGTTATCGACTAACAAAGACTTTTTTAACGATTGTAATTACATATCAAATATATTTTTCTGTATAAAATATTGGTGGCTGTATATTAAACGTGTTTATGATAGTACTAATATTTGTACTAGGTTAAATTTCATTTTATTTCCCAAAATTTGTTTTTGGAATACAAAATCCAGTTTGAGTCTCTTACTAATATTAAGACGACCAGAAACACATTGAATATACAGACACTGATATTCAAAACCAGAAAATATAATTAATATGTAAGTTTAATCGTAGAAATATTTTATTAGTCAGAAAACATCTTACAATGCAGCAAACTCAGGAATGTCCCTTTAATTCATGAAGACAAGTTTTAGCAATTTGGAGTGAACAAAGAGTTCTTTATGATAGGAGATTAGTGGCAATTACGTAAATAACAGCACATTATTTTACCACAGAGTGTGAAAATATTGCCGAGAAACGTGCAGGTTTGATCTTGATTGTATCTGTTACAGAATAAAAAAGATGTCTCGATCCATAATACCAAGCAAGAGGATGTCTATAGTTTCTGTTACAAATGAACACAGTCAGGTATGGTCAATAGTTCAGTGCAAGAGGTGGTTACAAAACGCACACAGTGGGTTTTTGTTTTCTAAAGGACAATATTCTGGACGTAAGTATAAATCATGGAAACCCCACCGAAATACCAACTTAATGGGCATCAAGTGATAAAATATACTACGACACAATTGTCCCGCCAAGTGTCAAACAGAATATAGGAAAATACGTAATGCCCCGCCCATTAGAGAGAGAGAGAGAGAGAGAGAGAGAGAGAGAGAGAGAGAGGGGGGGGGGGGGGGGGGGGGGGGGGAGGGAGGGACGGACCGACCGACCGACCGACCGACCGATCGACCGACCGATGAACCGAGATCCAGTTTACTCGTAATGCCTGTTTACTTTGTTTAGTCGATTTTATATTTTATAAACGCCCACATCAACGATCCTGATAAAAAAAATCAAACAACAGAATAGAATACAATAGATGTTTAACGACACCCCAGCACGAAAACTGCATCGGCTATTGGGTGTCAAACTAAGGTAAATGCATTATGCCCACATATTTGTATGTATGCCAAACGTGACGAACTAGCCAAACAAATTACACCAACAAATGTGATAGTTTACTTCATTACGAATACAATATAAGTCATGTGCTTGCCGTCTATTTTAGGAGAATTGTATTTAATTTCACACAACATCTTCTCTTTTTACCAAAACTGTTTTCCTTTTTCCTACAAACAAAAATTACATATGAAAAAACATGTTTTAAAGACTAACTACAGACTACCTATACTATAGCCTGTAGACGGGGTTTTCCGATTATCGCTCAGTAGTTTATGACGTTGTCGATAGATGACGTAACGGTACGGCCGCGATTAAGGGAGTGAAATTCCAGACACAATAGCATGTGACGGTATTGCATCTGAATGCATTTTCAGTATTGATGACATTTTTGGAACGTTTTGTGAAAGCAAAACCAGTATATCGGAAAATTCAACCTCTTTTAAAGATTGTACATTCATATCAAAATCGATGGAAGTCTGTTAATGATTAAAAACATAAATAATAAAGCACCTATACACGCCAATACAAAAGCATAGCGAATAAACTAAACACACGCAAATGTATATAATTATCTTGGTTATTAAGTGAAACTTTACTTAAAGTTACATTGTCTGGTTACCATATTATAACATCATGTACAAATGAGAAATACAAGCTCAAATGCACTTTTAAAAAAGTCGTGTGTGTTCGCTATGAACGGAGATCGTCAAGCGTATACGCTTGATTCGTCGCCTGTGCCGCCATAGCTCGGCAAAGCACAAACGACAGCCTGTTGTCAGTTTCAGTTAACACGTGCGTTTACCGATTTCAAATTGTAGGGTTCGTCTCAAAAAATTAAAAGAGAAATCTTGCGCTGTACGAAGAACGTTCGGTTGAGGATACGGTACTAGTCTTTAGTTAAAACCGGTTTGATCTTGACAACGTATTATTGACAGTCGTACCTTCCTATTTCAGAATTGATGTTTTAGAAAGTGTTAGTAGAACTTTCAAAGTTCAGTTTGTATACTAGTAACACATTAATCATGTATATATTTTAAAAATAAAATATACTAAAGTAGACAATGAACGTTTTCACTTCTTAATTTTACGTGTTAAAATGGACAAATTCAAATAAATATTATTTCGTTTGGAAAGGGTAAAGTTGGGGGTGGGGGGGGGGGGAGGGGGTTGTTTAACGACATCAAAGATAAAGCATATTGATTTAAACATCATCCGACCCCATACAACCGTAAATAAAATGTGTTGAGTGCGTCGTTAAATAAAACATATCCTATCCTTCCTTCCATCTGCTGTTGGATGTCTAACATTTGGAAATTTTGACATATAATCTTAGAGAGGAATCGGGTGCATGTGCAGGCGGAGGGTATTGAAGGTCGAAACCCTTACTTCCCCAAGCTTAAAAAAAATTAAATAAATTTTTTGGGGGAGCATGGCCCCATATAAACTTCGCTTAACACAGTCTATAACCCCAACCCCAAATCCCTGCACACGCGCCTTCGAACCCGCTACATTTTGTTTTAGCAAGGGATCGTTTATATGTGCCATCCCACAGACAGGATATCACATACCATAGTCTTTGTGTATACCCGCCAATGGGGATCGATCCTAGACTGACCGCACATTTCCAGAAAACACCTTTTTAGGTCTAAGTAATGAATAAAAATAATATATAGTCTTGAAAAATGTTACGTAAATCGAACACAGTACCCTCTTCCTCTACCCCTAGAGAGTTATGTAATTAGTAACACCCCCTTACATGTAACGCGTAAGCCAACAGCTGGCCACTGTCAAAATTTCAAGGCAAATCCCCCACTCACCGACCCCTGGAAACCTCTATGGATATAAATATGTTTTGGAGATATGAGACGACCCCTCAATCAAGACAGTTAAATTTGTTCAAAAATTGCGAAATCTCACGTGATCTCTTGTTGGGGGAATTCTATACTTGTGATAAGCCAATGAAAACCGAGATCGGTACGAGCCCGTCAAAAGTGTCCCACTTTCTAAATACTGGCTTTGTTTTTGACCTGGATAAGCCAGCGTAGTGAAACCAAGGGAATGTAGTTTTAAGAATGATATGTAAGTTTATAATTTCTGCTCATTCATTAAATGTTGAATCTGGCCGTTATTCCAATATTCCACGATGTAATAGAATTAGAAAATTTGTTTCTAATTTTCATTATTATTCATACGTACTAGCGCAACAAATATGCTATACAACCTGAGTCATCTCAAGAACTATGAATGTATAAATGTTAGCGTAGATACATACATTCAAACAAGAATACAGGATAGTTCTACATAAGATGATAAACCTTGGTTTAATGGCATATGTAAAAAACGGTATGAAGAATACAAACAAACAATACACATTTTAGTGCTAACAAAATCATTGAGAATCGCATTGAACCGGTCCGTTTACATTTGTTTTAATATACAACATACATACATACATACATACATGCATACATGCGTACATACATACGTACGTACGTACGTACGTACGTACATACATGCATGCGAGTTGCGGGCGATTCTAGTTTATACTAGAACACAATCCAGAGTTTATTACTGAACTGTCCCCACCCCTACTTTTTCAATGTTGAAATAGATCAACAAGTTCGCCTATTGCATAAATAGTCTCGTCCGATATTTTTAGAACATGTATGCTCCCGAATGACGCTATAAAAGGCGAAGTGTAATTGGTAGATATTTAAATTGTTATTTATGGATGAAATGTCACCTGGAATTTTAATTAGATTGATGCCAATTATGTACACCAAAACATAAGTTAAGCATAAAATAAATAGAACTGCAATTCTAAAATATTACAAAAAGCACAAAACAAAAACAACCCCAGGCCATTGCAAGATGAACTGTTGTGTGACCTGTATATGTAATGCAGACTTGCCTAGAATTGTATGTAAATTCACTTTTTTATGTTTGTAAGACTTGTTTAATTAATATAAAGATATTCGAAATATCCAGGAAAATGGATCAGATAGAATGCACCGCACCATATTTAGATAATGCTGTCTTCAAATATTAAATACCATACAATAATGAAAGGTTCAGAATGTTTTAAGTACGGTATGTATATACGCATGTACATTGAGAATTATATATATCAGGAACTGCGTAAATCTTGCTCATGAGTATACCCCCGGTACTATATCCATACGACATATATTGCATTGCTTTGTGGTTTGTTGTTATGAACATGTAGTTTAGCATGAATAGCATTCATAATTTGGTCTTAAACCTGTTAAAATATGTCTGGATGTTAACTTCAACATTGCCATACAAATTCATTGACTTAGTCGTGTGCTCTAATTTATTTATTTATTTAGTTCATGATATGTGTTAATTGAGAATGGGCCATATCCCACTGTCTACTCATGCTATACAATATGTCGTGAATCTGAACACCTGAGATCCCACCTCGCCTTCCAGATCCCGCCATATTGGGTCCTTGATGAAGTTGTCTCAAGTAACCATTGACCTACTACCTACACTTATCAACCGCTATTGCATTGACGTCTTCAACAGCATCAGCATTTGGGTTCCTTTTGTCTGCAATATGTACTGACACAATACAAATATTATGTTTGAGTGTTTTGAACCGATGACATTGAATTAATAGTCTGCCTTCTATGTATACAGACACTTGAGCCGTTAGGTGTACAAACTGGAGTACAGCTCCTTGATAAACAAGTCTGCTACAAATAACTCACCCATTCATGGGGACAAGTTTTTGCAATTTGGGATAAACAAAGACATCTTTATTGTAGGTAATACTTACGTAACTTGACTGCATATTATTTCACCAAAAAGTGTAATAGTATTGACGAGAAACGTGCCGGTGTGATCTTGACGGCGTCTGCTACAAAGGAAGAGTCAACTCGATCCATAATGGTAACAGGACGTCCATAGTTTTCGTTACACTACATTAATTAGGCAGGTATAAAGGGTGGCCAAGTCAAGAGGTTTAACGTGCTTGTTCAGAACAAGCAGCTCCTGTCTATTTATTGTTAGCTAGAACACTCTGAATCGATACAAATAATGCTGTGACAGTACATGAACTATCGATATGTTGCGATAGGCAGTGCCTCGATAGCAATGCATCGTTAGTTAATCCAACTATTGATAACTATCTCAACTGTTTGCTCAGGTATTGGGGGGGGGGGGGGGGGGGGGGGGGGGAGGGAGTTTGTTTTGTTTAACGACACCACTAGAGCACACCCGCTACATTGTTTCCATTAGTAGCAAGGGATCTTTAATGTGCACCATCTCATAGACTGGACAGCACATGTCACGGCCTTTGATGTACCAGTCTTTGTACACTGGCTGGAACGAGAAATAACCCAATGGGCATTGATCCTACACCGATCGCTTTACCACTGGGCTACGCCCCTCCCCAACGCATGATTTCCCCATCTAGTTATAGTATTACCAATAACTTAGTATAAAGAGCTCAACACATTTTGTTTACGGTTATATGGTGTCGGTTAAGGACCACACAGATATTCAGAGGCGAAAACCGCAGTCGCCACTTCATGGGCTACTCTTTTCGATTAGCAGCAAGGGATCTTTCATAATTTTGGAATAAAATGATGGAACAATGAAAATTAAAAAATATATCAAATCTATTAAGCCGATTTGAATGAAATTTGTTCATATTTTCTACGTCCGCTTCGGACTAGGTTTTTTTCTATCAGCAAAAATATGACTGTTTTGAGCTAAATTGCTCAGAAATAAATTGCGGTGATGAGAATGAATACCATCATATTTCTCCAGCCTAATTGTGTACAATAACCATTTCGAGCTCAAAGAGACCAAAATATAATTACTCTTGTATATATCTTGACTTTAAATTACTGTGGAAAAATACAAGTGTCACAGATTAAAATCAAAGTTTAGAATAAATTTGAGTATCACGAAGAAATTTCAACACAATTTCAGGCACATTTCTTCAACCAAATAAATATTTTCTAGTTTCCTACAGATAATTACACTGCACTAAAATGTGGCGTACCATCAAAGTACACTGACAGTGCTCACGCTGAGGTGGGGGATAAAAAGTAAAAAGTAAAGTTTGTTTTATT
Organism: Gigantopelta aegis; assembly: GCF_016097555.1. Lineage (NCBI taxonomy): Eukaryota > Metazoa > Mollusca > Gastropoda > Neomphalida > Peltospiridae > Gigantopelta > Gigantopelta aegis. The sequence continues at coordinate 27,032,537 of NC_054702.1, forward strand.
TAACGACGCCACTAGAGCACATTGATTTTTTTATCTTATCATCGGCTATTGGACGTCAAACATATCGTCATTCTGACATTGTTTTTTAGAGGAAACCCGCTGTCACCACATAGGCTACTCTTTTACGACAGACAGCAAGGAATCTTTTATTTGAGCTTCCCACAGGCAGGATAGCACAAACCATGGCCTTTGTTGAACCAGTTATGGATCACTGGTCGGTGCAAGTGGTTTACACCTACCCACTGAGCCTTGCGGAACACTCACTCAGGGTTTGGAGTCGGTATCTGGATTTTTTACCGGCCTCGGTGGCGTCGTGGCAGGCCGTCGGTCTACAGGCTGGTAGGTACTGGGTTTGTGCTATCCTGCCTGTGGGAAGCGCAAATAAAAGATCCCTTGCTGCCTGTCGTAAAAAGAGTAGCCTATGTGGCGACAGCGGGTTTCCTCTGAAAATAGTGTCAGAATGACCATATGTTTGACGTCCAATAGCCGATGATAAGATAAAAAATCAATGTGCTCTAGTGACGTCGTTAAATAAAACAAACTTTGTATCTGGATTACAAATCCCATGCCTCGACTGGGATCCGAACCCAGACCTACCAGCCTGTAGACCGATGGTCCTCGTTCCACCCACATTCTAGTCTTGCAGCACATTTCCTACATTCTACAGCACATTTCCTACAGTCTAGCTTACAGCACATTTCCTTCTAGTCTTGCAGCACATTTCCTACATTCTAGTCTTACAGCACATTTCCTACATTCTAGTCTTACAGCACATTTCCTTGCAGCACATTTCCTACATTCTAGTCTTACAGCACATTTCCTACATTCTAGTCTTACAGCACATTTCCTACATTCTAGTCTTGCAGCACATTTCCTATATTCTAGTCTTACAGCACATTTCCTACATTCTAGTCTTGCAGCACATTTCCTACATTCTAGTCTTGCAGCACATTTCCTACATTCTAGTCTTGCAGCACATTTCCTACATTCTAGTCTTGCAGCACATTTCCTACATTCTAGTCTTGCAGCACATTTCCACATTTCCTACATTCTAGTCTTACAGCACATTTCCTACATTCTAGTCTTGCAGCACATTTCCTACATTCTAGCCTTGCAGCACATTTCCTACATTCTAGTCTTGCAGCACATTTCCTACATTCTAGTCTTGCAGCACATTTCCTACATTCTAGTCTTGCAGCACATTTCCTACATTCTAGTCTTACAGCACATTTCCTACATTCTAGTCTTACAGCACATTTCCTACATTCTAGTCTTGCAGCACATTTCCTACATTCTAGTCTTGCAGCACATTTCCTACATTCTAGTCTTGCAGCACATTTCCTACATTCTAGTCTTGCAGCACATTTCCTACATTCTAGTCTTGCAGCACATTTCCTACATTCTAGTCTTACAGCACATTTCCTACATTCTAGTCTTACAGCACATTTCCTACATTCTAGTCTTACAGCACATTTCCTACATTCTAGTCTTACAGCACATTTCCTACATTCTAGTCTTGCAGCACATTTCCTACATTCTAGTCTTACAGCACATTTCCTACATTCTAGTCTTGCAGCACATTTCCTACATTCTTTCTTAGCACATTTCCTACTTAGTCTTACAGCACATTTCCTACATTCTAGTCTTACAGCACATTTCCTACATTCTAGTCTTGCAGCACATTTCCTACATTCTAGTCTTGCAGCACATTTCCTACATTCTAGTCTTACAGCACATTTCCTACATTCTAGTCTTACAGCACATTTCCTACATTCTAGTCTTACAGCACATTTCCTACATTCTAGTCTTACAGCACATTTCCTACATTCTAGTCTTACAGCACATTTCCTACATTCTAGTCTTACAGCACATTTCCTACATTCTAGTCTTACAGCACATTTCCTACATTCTAGTCTTACAGCACATTTCCTACATTCTAGTCTTACAGCACATTTCCTATTCTAGTCTTCAGCACATTTCCTACATTCTAGTCTTACAGCACAGCACATTTCCTACATTCTAGTCTTACAGCACATTTCCTACATTCTAGTCTTACAGCACATTTCCTACATTCTAGTCTTCTTACAGCACATTTCCTACATTCTAGTCTTACAGCACATTTCCTACATTCTAGTCTTGCAGCACATTTCCTACATTCTAGTCTTGCAGCACATTTCCTACATTCTAGTCTTACAGCACATTTCCTACATTCTAGTCTTACAGCACATTTCCTACATTCTAGTCTTGCAGCACATTTTACATTCTAGTCTTACAGCACATTTCCTACATTCTAGTCTTACAGCACATTTCCTACATTCTAGTCTTACAGCACATTTCCTACATTCTAGTCTTACAGCACATTTCCTACATTCTAGTCTTACAGCACATTTTCCTAGTCTTACAGCACATTTCCTACATTCTAGTCTTACAGCACATTTCCTACATTCTAGTCTTACAGCACATTTCCTACATTCTAGTCTTACAGCACATTTCCTACATTCTAGTCTTACAGCACATTTCCTACATTCTAGTCTTGCAGCACATTTCCTACATTCTAGTCTTACAGCACATTTCCTACATTCTAGTCTTGCAGCACATTTCCTACATTCTAGTCTTACAGCACATTTCCTACATTCTAGTCTTACAGCACATTTCCTACATTCTAGTCTTACAGCACATTTCCTACATTCTAGTCTTGCAGCACATTTCCTACATTCTAGTCTTACAGCACATTTCCTATTTCCTACATTCTAGTCTTACAGCACATTTCCTAGCACATTTCCTACATTCTAGTCTTGCAGCACATTTCCTACATTCTAGTCTTGCAGCACATTTCCTACATTCTAGCAGCACATTTCCTACATTCTAGTCTTGCAGCACATTTCCTACATTCTAGTCTTGCAGCACATTTCCTACATTCTAGCACATTTCCTTATTCAGCACATTTCCTACATTCTAGTCTTGCAGCACATTTCCTACATTCTAGTCTTACAGCACATTTCCTACATTCTAGTCTTACAGCACATTTCCTACATTCTAGCACATTTCCTACATTCTAGTCTTACAGCACATTTCCTACATTCTAGTCTTGCAGCACGTTTTCTACATTCTAGGCTTGTAGCACATTTCCTATATTCTAGTCTTACAGCACATTTCCTACATTCTAGTCTTGCAGCACATTTCCTACATTCTAGTCTTGCAGCACATTTCCTACATTCTAGTCTTACAGCACATTTCCTACATTCTAGTCTTACAGCACATTTCCTACATTCTAGTCTTACAGCACATTTCCTACATTCTAGTCTTACAGCACATTTCCTACATTATAGTCTTACAGCAGCACATTTCCTATTTCCTACATTCTAGTTTTACAGCACATTCTAGTCTTACAGCACATTTCCTACATTCTAGTCTTACAGCACATTTCCTACATTCTAGTCTTACAGCACATTTCCTACATTCTAGTCTTACAGCACATTTCCTACATTCTAGTCTTACAGCACATTTCCTACATTCTAGTCTTGCAGCACGTTTCCTACATCTTACAGCACATTTCCTACATTCTAGTCTTACAGCACATTTCCTACATTCTAGTCTTACAGCACATTTCCTACATTTCCATTCTAGTCTTACAGCACATTTCCTACATTCTAGTCTTACAGCACATTTCCTACATTCTAGTCTTACAGCACATTTCCTACATTCTAGTCTTACAGCACATTTCCTACATTCTAGTCTTACAGCACATTTCCTACATTCTAGTCTTACAGCAGCACATTTCCTACATTCTAGTCTTACAGCACATTTCCTACATTCTAGTCTTGCAGCACAGTCTTGCAGCACATTTCCTACATTCTAGTCTTACAGCACATTTCCTACAGTAGTCTTGCAGCACATTTCCTACATTCTAGTCTTACAGCACATTTCCTACATTCTAGTCTTACAGCACATTTCCTACATTCTAGCACATTTCTTAGTCTTACAGCACATTTCCTACATTCTAGTCTTACAGCACATTTCCTACATTCTAGTCTTGCAGCACATTTCCTACATTCTAGTCTTGCAGCACATTTCCTACATTCTAGTCTTACAGCACATTTCCTACATTCTAGTCTTACAGCACATTTCCTACATTCTAGTCTTACAGCACATTTCCTACATTCTAGTCTTGCAGCACATTTCCTACATTCTAGTCTTAGTCAGCAGCATTTCCTACATTCTAGTCTTACAGCACATTTCCTACATTCTTCTTGCAGCACATTTCCTACATTCTAGTCTTGCAGCACATTTCCTACATTCTAGTCTTACAGCACATTTCCTACATTCTAGTCTTACAGCACATTTCCTACATTCTAGTCTTACAGCACATTTCCTACATTCTAGTCTTACAGCACATTTCCTACATTCTAGTCTTGCAGCACATTTCCTACATTCTAGTCTTACAGCACATTTCCTACATTCTAGTCTTACAGCACATTTCCTACATTCTAGGCTTGCAGCACATTTCCTACATTCTAGTCTTACAGCACATTTCCTACATTCTAGCCTTGCAGCACATTTCCTTTCCTACATTTCTATTCTTACAGCACATTTCCTACATTCTAGTCTTACAGCACATTTCCTACATTCTAGCACATTTCCTCTTACAGCACATTTCCTACATTCTAGTCTTACAGCACATTTCCTACATTTCCTTACAGCACATTTCCTATTCTAGTCACAGCACATTTCCTACATTCTAGTCTTACAGCACATTTCCTACATTCTAGTCTTACAGCACATTTCCTACATTCTAGTCTTGCAGCACATTTCCTACATTCTAGTCTTGCAGCACATTTCCTACATTCTAGTCTTACAGCACATTTCCTACATTCTAGTCTTACAGCACATTTCCTACATTCTAGTCTTACAGCACATTTCCTACATTCTAGTCTTGCAGCACATTTCCTACATTCTAGTCTTACAGCACATTTCCTACATTCTAGTCTTACAGCACATTTCCTACATTCTAGCACATTTCCTTGCAGCACATTTCCTACATTCTAGTCTTACAGCACATTTCCTACATTCTAGTCTTGCAGCACATTTCCTACATTCTAGCAGCACATTTCCTACATTCTAGCACATTTCCTTAGCAGCACATTTCCTACATTCTAGTCTTGCAGCACATTTCCTACATTCTAGTCTTACAGCACATTTCCTACATTCTAGTCTTGCAGCACATTTCCTACATTCTAGTCTTACAGCACATTTCCTACATTCCTACATTTCCTAGTCTTGCAGCACATTTCCTACATTCTAGTCTTACAGCACATTTCCTACATTCTAGTCTTGCAGCACATTTCCTACATTCTAGTCTTGCAGCACATTTCCTTTAGTCTACATTTCCTACATTCTAGTCTTGCAGCACATTTCCTACATTCTAGTCTTACAGCACATTTCCTACATTCTAGTCTTGCAGCACATTTCCTACATTCTAGTCTTGCAGCACATTTCCTACATTCTAGTCTTACAGCACATTTCCTACATTCTAGTCTTACAGCACATTTCCTACATTCTAGTCTTACAGCACATTTCCTACATTCTAGTCTTACAGCACATTTCCTACATTCTAGTCTTACAGCACATTTCCTACATTCTAGTCTTACAGCACATTTCCTACATTCTAGCCTTGCAGCACATTTCCTACATTCTAGTCTTACAGCACATTTCCTACATTCTAGTCTTGCAGCACATTTCCTACATTCTAGTCTTGCAGCACATTTCCTACATTCTAGTCTTACAGCACATTTCCTATATTCTAGTCTTACAGCACATTTCCTACATTCTAGTCTTGCAGCACATTTCCTACATTCTAGTCTTACAGCACATTTCCTACATTCTAGTCTTACAGCACATTTCCTACATTCTAGTCTTACAGCACATTTCCTACATTCTAGTCTTACAGCACATTTCCTATTCTATTCTAGTCTTACAGCACATTTCCTACATTCTAGTCTTACAGCACATTTCCTACATTCTAGTCTTACAGCACATTTCCTACATTCTAGTCTTACAGCACATTTCCTACATTCTAGTCTTACAGCACATTTCCTACATTCTAGTCTTACAGCACATTTCCTACATTCTAGTCTTACAGCACATTTCCTACATTCTAGTCTTACAGCACATTTCCTACATCTAGTCTTACAGCACAGTCTTACAGCACATTTCCTACATTCTAGTCTTAGTCTTACAGCACATTTCCTACATTCTAGTCTTACAGCACATTTCCTACATTCTAGTCTTGCAGCACATTTCCTACATTCTAGTCTTACAGCACATTTCCTACATTCTAGTCTTACAGCACATTTCCTACATTCTAGTCTTACAGCACATTTCCTACATTCTAGTCTTACAGCACATTTCCTACATTCTAGTCTTACAGCACATTTCCTACATTCTAGTCTTACAGCACATTTCCTACATTCTAGTCTTGCAGCACATTTCCTACATTCTAGTCTTGCAGCACATTTCCTACATTCTAGTCTTGCAGCACATTTCCTACATTCAGCACATTTCCTACATTCTAGTCTTGCAGCACATTTCCTACATTCTAGTCTTGCAGCACATTTCCTACATTCTAGTCTTAGTCTTACAGCACATTTCCTACATTCTAGTCTTGCAGCACATTTCCTACATTCTAGTCTTGCAGCACATTTCCTACATTCTAGTCTTACAGCACATTTCCATTCTTCTTGCAGCACATTTCCTACATTCTAGTCTTGCAGCACATTTCCTACATTCTATTCTAGTCTTGCAGCACATTTCCTACATTCTAGTCTTACAGCACATTTCCTACATTCTAGTCTTACAGCACATTTCCTACATTCTAGTCTTACAGCACATTTCCTACATTCTAGTCTTACAGCACATTTCCTACATTCTAGTCTTACAGCACATTTCCTACATTCTAGTCTTACAGCACATTTCCTACATTCTAGTCTTACAGCACATTTCCTACATTCTAGTCTTACAGCACATTTCCTACATTCTAGTCTTACAGCACATTTCCTACATTCTAGTCTTGCAGCACATTTCCTACATTCTAGTCTTACAGCACATTTCCTACATTCTAGTCTTGCAGCACATTTCCTACATTCTAGTCTTACAGCACATTTCCTACATTCTAGTCTTACAGCACATTTCCTACATTCTAGTCTTGCAGCACATTTCCTACATTCTAGTCTTGCAGCACATTTCCTACATTCTAGTCTTACAGCACATTTCCTACATTCTACAGCACATTTCCTACATTCTAGTCTTACAGCACATTTCCTACAGCTTACACATTTAGTCAGCACATTTCCTACATTCTAGTCTTGCAGCACATTTCCTACATTCTTCTAGTCTTACAGCACATTTCCTACATTCTAGTCTTACAGCACATTTCCTACATTCTAGTCTAGTCTTTCTAGCAGCACATTTCCTACATTCTAGCCTTGCAGCACATTTCCTACATTCTAGTCTTACAGCACATTTCCTACATTCTAGTCTTACAGCACATTTCCTACATTCTAGTCTTACAGCACATTTCCTACATTCTAGTCTTACAGCACATTTCCTACATTCTAGTCTTACAGCACATTTCCTACATTCTAGTCTTACAGCACATTTCCTACATTCTAGTCTTACAGCACATTTCCTACATTCTAGTCTTACAGCACATTTCCTACATTCTAGTCTTACAGCACATTTCCTACATTCTAGTCTTACAGCACATTTCCTACATTCTAGTCTTACAGCACATTTCCTACATTCTAGTCTTACAGCACATTTCCTACATTCTAGTCTTACAGCACATTTCCTACATTCTAGTCTTACAGCACATTTCCTACATTCTAGTCTTACAGCACATTTCCTACATTCTAGTCTTACAGCACATTTCCTACATTCTAGTCTTGCAGCACATTTCCTACATTCTAGTCTTACAGCACATTTCCTACTATTCTTACAGCACATTTCCTCTTACAGCACATTTCCTACATTCTAGTCTTACAGCACATTTCCTACATTCTAGTCTTACAGCACATTTCCTACATTCTAGTCTTACAGCACATTTCCTACATTCTAGTCTTACAGCACATTTCCTACATTCTAGTCTTGCAGCACATTTCCTACATTCTAGTCTTACAGCACATTTCCTACATTCTAGTCTTACAGCACATTCCTACATTCTAGTCTTACAGCACATTTACATTCTAGTCTTACAGCACATTTCCTACATTCTAGTCTTGCAGCACATTTCCTACATTCTAGTCTTGCAGCACATTTCCTACAGTCTTACAGCACATTTCCTACATTCTAGCAGCACATTTCCTACATTCTAGTCTTACAGCACATTTCCTACATTCTAGTCTTGCAGCACATTTCCTACATTCTAGTCTTACAGCACATTTCCTACATTCTAGCCTTGCAGCACATTTCCTACATTCTAGTCTTACAGCACATTTCCTTTCCTACATTCTAGTCTTACAGCACATTTCCTACATTCTAGTCTTACAGCACATTTCCTACATTCTAGTCTTACAGCACATTTCCTACATTCTAGTCTTACAGCACATTTCCTACATTCTAGTCTTACAGCACATTTCCTACATTCTAGTCTTACAGCACATTTCCTACATTCTAGTCTTACAGCACATTTCCTACATTCTAGTCTTACAGCACATTTCCTACATTCTAGTCTTGCAGCACATTTCCTACATTCTAGTCTTACAGCACATTTCCTACATTCTAGTCTTACAGCACATTTCCTACATTCTAGTCTTACAGCACATTTCCTACATTCTAGTCTTACAGCACATTTCCTACATTCTAGTCTTACAGCACATTTCCTACATTCTAGTCTTACAGCACATTTCCTACATTCTAGTCTTACAGCACATTTCCTACATTCTAGTCTTGCAGCACATTTCCTACATTCTAGTCTTACAGCACATTTCCTACATTCTAGTCTTACAGCACATTTCCTACATTCTAGTCTTACAGCACATTTCCTACATTCTAGTCTTGCAGCACATTTCCTACATTCTAGTCTTACAGCACATTTCCTATTCTATTCTTACAGCACAGTCTTAGTCTTACAGCACATTTCAGCACATTTCCTACATTCTAGTCTTACAGCACATTTCCTCTATTCTAGCACTTACAGCACATTTCCTACATTCTAGTCTTACAGCACATTTCCTACATTCTAGTCTTACAGCACATTTCCTACATTCTAGTCAGCACATTTCCTACATTCTAGTCTTACAGCACATTTCCTACATTCTAGTCTTACAGCACATTTCCTACATTCTAGTCTTACAGCACATTTCCTACATTCTAGTCTTACAGCACATTTCCTACATTCTAGTCTTACAGCACATTTCCTACATTCTAGTCTTACAGCACATTTCCTACATTCTAGTCTTACAGCACATTTCCTACATTCTAGTCTTACAGCACATTTCCTACATTCTAGTCTTACAGCACATTTCCTACATTCTAGTCTTACAGCACATTTCCTACATTCTAGTCTTACAGCACATTTCCTACATTCTAGTCTTACAGCACACTATTCTACATTCTAGTCTTACAGCACATTTCCTACATTCTAGTCTTACAGCACATTTCCTACATTCTAGTCTACAGCACAGCACATTTCCTACATTCTAGTCTTACAGCACATTTCCTACATTCTAGTCTTACAGCACATTTCCTACATTCTAGTCTTACAGCACATTTCCTACATTCTAGTCTTACAGCACATTTCCTACATTCTAGTCTTACAGCACATTTCCTACATTCTAGTCTTACAGCACATTTCCTACATTCTAGTCTTACAGCACATTTCCTACATTCTAGTCTTACAGCACATTTCCTACATTCTAGTCTTACAGCACATTTCCTACATTCTAGTCTTGCAGCACATTTCCTACATTCTAGTCTTACAGCACATTTCCTACATTCTAGTCTTACAGCACATTTCCTACATTCTAGTCTTACAGCACATTTCCTACATTCTAGTCTTACAGCACATTTCCTACATTCTGCAGTCTTGCAGCACATTTCCTACATTCTAGTCTTAGCACATTTCCTACTTGCAGCACATTTCCTACATTTCCTACATTCCAAAAATGGCCACCAGTCCATCATTACATCTGCATATCAGAACTACATCATATAAAATGTGATTTCGGAGTCGAAATTGATGTTTATGAGAGTAGTAGGGATGGCACTTGAGAGCCAAAATATGCAAATGAGCTAGGTCATTTGACCTGGGCGTGGCCTCTTATGATTGGCTGACCTCTAAGCGTGGCCTAATGATGTCACGTTCAGTGCATTCACCTCTGGGTCATGCAGCTGGCTGACCTTTAAGCCTGGGGACGCTACTTTAACGGGGTTTAAGGCTTTGACAACTGTCGGAGGTCTATACAGGAAACAGATGGTGAGGAAGTCGTTAATGACCCCTAGAGTGGTGTCGGATGACGGAGGGTTTATCTGGCTGTGACAGCTGCGGGTTTTTATGTACAGGAAACAGATGGTGCGGAAGTCGTTAATGACTATCGGATGGCAAGATAGCGTGGGTTTTATGAGTGTTAACCGTCGGGGGTCTATACATGAAACAGATGGGGCGGAAGTCGTTAGTCAGATGGCAAGATGGGTTTAATCGTTTTGACGTGTGTGTGTGTGTTTCAACCAGATGTGAGCATTGGCAATGGGGAGTGGAAAATTCCAAGGCGTTTAAAACGTGTCCATATATGGTCATGGCGTAGGAACACCATGAGTCATCCAGAACGTCTTGACCTCGAGATACCCCACATTATAATCGGCCTCATTGGTGTAGTGGTTATGAATGGTAGGTACTGGGTTCGTATCCGGGTATGAACTGGTACTCAGACGTTTCACTAACCACTACCTCCCACTGTCCTGGATAGGTTGCCACAGTTTAAGTGCGCGCGCGTGTGTGTGTCCAGGATAACGTGCTTAAACCTTAATGCACTATGGACTAGTGTTAAACCGGAGAATCTCTATCACGCCTCCACTACCCCCAACTGTCCTAAATAACCCTAGATAGCTGAATTGTGTGTGTGTGTGCGTGTGTGTGTGTGTGTGTGTGTGTGTGTGCCCAGGATAGCGTGACTGAATAGAAATAGAGGTACGGAAAATAGATATAAACAAACAGTGTTCCTTGGTTTGAAACTTTATTTCACAAAGAAAACATTAGATAGGTCTTAAAATACAAAATATATGAAAGAATGTTATATCGTCTGCTGAATACGTTAATGAAGAACACACGTGCCGCAAGTGAGTGTTGAAATAAAGGAGATGATATACTGAGCCGCAGCAATGTCGAAGCAGACGATAGGTTTCAAAGAAATAAATTGGGGAACAAGGGAATGTTTGTTACAGCCCATTAAAAGCGGAAATGATTAAAATAAAAGAAATGTGTGTTATGGGGAAGAATGAAATGTGCGACTTACTAAACACATCTCTTTGATGTACGTTTTTATGCAAACGTCTGTCGCGCGCACGCTGAGGGTGTTTATTTATATCATTGGGCAATCTGGGGTGTTTAACTGTGATCTGGTGTGGAAACTGGCTGAAAACAAAAACGGATATCTGTGGTTTCCCGAGACCTTTGGGTTGTTTTGCCCCTCTAACGGTTAAACACACACAGAGAGAAATGATATGCAACACGTGCGTAATCCATTAACTCGGCGAAAGGCAGACGACAAACGCCATGCTGTACCAAGAACTTAACGAGTAACGCGTGTCGATCAAAGGGAAATAACTGCATTAAAAAAACAGTAGTGTTCGCATTACGACTCCAAGAGTTGTCCCCCTTACCAAATACGTTTAAGTCAATTAAAAAAGAAAATTTCGATTTGTACATATAGTATTTGTTGTGTTAAAGAATTCATTGTGTAATGAAATTATATAGGTAGTATTAGCCTTGAGCTGTATTATCAGGATTCATGAATTTTATCGATTATTTTTGCACTGTTAATCGTCGACAACGTGAAATTCAATTTGCACGTGCATGCATGGTTCCACATGTCCCGTGTAGTATTCGGTCAATTTGTTTTACTTGTCTTACTGACATTGTTGTCAAGTGAACGAAAACGCTTCAAAATTTGTAAACAAATTAACGTTTTTTACATTGTAGCATTTTTAGTATGCCAAGAATACCCAATAATTTACGCGAACGGTCGATTGGCATGCTTGATGCTGGCATGTCGACAAAAGACGTTGCAAGGCATGATGGGAGTTCTAGTCGAGCGATACGAAATCTTCGCGTAAGATTTCGAACGACAGGAAGCACCAACGACTTGCCACGTCGTGGACGTCCGCGTGTTACAACGCGTGGTCAAGACCGCTATATCATGAACACGCATTTCCGCAATCGATTCCAAACTGCCACTGCTACTGCTGCTAACACACCTGGGCTTCATAATAACCGAATCAGTGGGCAAACTGTTCGTAATCGTCTGCGGGAGAACGGTTTACATGCACGACGTCCTTACGTCGGATGCGTTTTAACGCAACGTCATCGTCTAAATCGTCTTAATTGGGCACGGGTACACACTCGTTGGATACGGCGACGCTGGAATACCGTTTTTTTCCCGGATGAATCCAGATTTTCTTTACAACGTGGTGATGGCAGGGTGCGCGTCTACCGTATGAGAAATGAACGCTATGCTGAATGTTGTGTTCTTGAACGAGATTGTTTCGGGGGTGGGGGTTCTGTCATGGTCTGGGCAGCCATTGCCCATGGTTATCGTTCACCACTAGTCGTCATTGATGGCAGTTTAAATGCTCAACGTTACCGCGATGACATTCTAGCTCATCACGTCATTCCTCTGTTCCATAACAACGCCAACATCTCGATTTTTCAGCATGATAATGCCACCTCTCATACAGCTAGAGACACTGTAAATTTTCATAGGACAAATAACATTGATTTCATTGATGACTGGCCCGCTAAAAGTCCTGATCTCAACCCCATCTAGCATGTCTGGGATAGTCTGGACAGACGATTGAGGCGTCGTCCCAACCCATCCGCTAACGTCAACGAACTTCGTCAAGCGCTCATTCAGGAATGGAACAATATTCCACAGGCAGAAATCAACACTGTAGTCAATTCTCATGCGCCTGCGATGCACTGTAGTGGTCAATTCAAGAGGTGGTCATACCCGTTATTAAGTGTTTTTTGTTTTTTTAACCCCTACCACACTTGGTCAAAATTTCTCCCAGTTTCTGTTAACCTATGGCCATGATTTTTGCACCAAACGATGCATCATGGAACACTCTTTAAACGCATATATAACAATTATTCCCCCGGTTTGTTTTCATCAAGTTATGTTCAAGCAAAGTTAGCGGAAGTTTCTTATTTTGTTCAGTATATATATATATATATATATATATATATATATATATATATATATATATATATATATATATATATATATATTGTTTGGGGTTTTTTTGTTGCGATAAGTCCATGTTATATATTTTTTGAATATTTATAGATCAAGGCAATAACAGCACAGAGTACTTCCCTAGACCACTAGCCCTGACCGTTTTAATATAAATTTTACCAAATGGGTAAATACAGTGGGCGATCTAGGATCGAACCCCGTTGGTGGTGCAATAGGCTATATTCAACCAGTGCCACTGGTATGTCAAGGGTCGTGGTATGTGCCGTCCTGTGCACACATCCCTTGCTACTATAATGTAGCTGGTACAAATATCAACTGACATCCAATCACAAATCTAGTCATGGAGTTTAACACACACAAAACAAACGCAATGGTTTTGTTTTTTTCATTTTATTTCTAAATGACAAATTGCAAACTACACATAAATAAAGTGGACACACATTGGGTTACATCGATAGGCATTACGGGCGACAACTACACACATATATATATATATATATATATATATATATATATATATATATATATATATATATATATATATATATATAAAATGGACACACATTGGGTTACATCGAGAGGCCTTAAGGGCGACAACTACACATATATAAAATGGACACACATTGGGTTACATCGAGAGGCCCTAAGGGCGACATGTGAATAATATTAGTGTTCATTTCTCTTCATCTTCGTCCTCATCATCAGTATCATCACCATCGGTATCGTCGTCGTCTAGTTCGTCTAAATATTCGCTGATCCAGGAATGATACTGATTTAATTTAAAACGAATCTGAGGTCTTAGATCTCTTTTCGGATTCACAGACTTTAGAATTTTTCTCGTGTTGGGACCTTTGTCAAAGTAATGCATATAGGTCAGGAAGCGAGAGTACGTGTCTTTAAATAACTTCCATTGTTAAGTCTTCATGTTTCTTTCGATGGCATCTTGTGACATGTTTTTTGCTTCGTAGCGTTTCCTCTTGCTTTCGATATAGACACTATTGATGTCGAATTCACGCTCGATCATCAGACGTACGCCTTCGTTTTCCAGATCTGACGACGGCTCCACTTCTTCATTTCCCTCCTTGCACGTTTTAAATCGCAGATGTCGCTGCAAGTCACTCCAGTCGTTAAAGACCAGACCACACGTATTGCAAGACTGCATCCTCTTGACTTTTTTCAGATAGGGCTCTACATCATCTTCTTCTTCATCGTCACTTTCGTAGGCAGGTATGCCTGGTAGTTTTCTCTTGAATGCTTCCTTTGCATGATTTGCACATAGAGCTCTTTCTCCGACGGTGGTTTAAACTCTTCTGAGACATTCGCCGTTACGTTCGTGTTTTTATACCATTCAGACGGCCCTAAAACCATTAGGTCGAAGGCGCCAATGTTCGGGCGTGGTCGGTGTTAAGTCCACCAAGAGATGTCCGTAGGGCCTGTGGGTAGCTTTCTCAAACCATTGCATGAAATGACGAGTATTTCCAGGATACATCTGCTGTGCCAATGTTAGGACTTGCTGCTTGTCGATGGGGTTGTTGAACAGTGCCAGGTAATGACAGTTTCTTCTCTGCGTCGGGTCCGTGCTGTTATAAAGGTTCTGGTTGATGGCAATCACCGAGAGGTTTCTGTGGTGACTTCCTTCTGTGAACAGGTCGGTGATACGAGAGTGTTTTCCAGCGGTAGACATCAGGTCGTCCAACACGATGATATTTCTGATTCTGGGATCCAAATAACGATCCTTTTCCAAATTCTCAGGTATACTTTCAACAAATTTTACTCGAGCAACCATTTTGATCATATCATAGAGAGGTTGCCATCGTTTGTAGAGCCAGATAATGCGCTGGGAAGGCGGGTGGATTTTACCGTCCCTCAGAGCTACACACACACACACACACACACACACACACACACACAAACAAACAAACACACAGGATTACCCTTACATTAATAACAAACAAAACTTGTTATTCACATGTTTATTTTACAACACGAAAAGTAGCACACACATGTTTAATGACTGAACACATTGTTAATGTAGGGACATCTCGGGGACAGTCTGTAATGTTCCATCACTGGATCATCCATCTTCTGCCAGCTGTAGGTGCGTAGTCCACAAGAGTAACAGACGATAACATCGTGGTCTCCCGTGTAGAAGAAACCGGCCTTGGCGAGTTCCCTCGGCATGGGACTCATCTGGAGGGGCCACCGACCAAATGTGTAGAGTCGTCTGTAGAATCCTCTCATTTCGGGACGGTGGCAGAACAAGTACTGTCTCGAAAGGCCACCCCATTCGTCATCGGCGTCATAGGCATCATCATCGTAGGGAGCAGAGTCTGTTTTATATTCTCGAGCAACATCCGTCTGATCAATGGGTTCTTCATCAACGGGTTCACGGGTATCCATGGGTTCTTTATCCACGATTTCACCGGGTTCATGTGCAGCGTCCGTTTGATCCATGAAATGCTCTTCTGGTTTGGTAGCCACTCTTTTGGATTTCATCGTGTGTCTTTCGGAACATTTGAATACCAAGACATCGTCACCGCTGCTACAACTGCTGCTGTCCATTCTCGAATACCCCGATGCCATCTCTGGAGCGCACGTCTTCACTCTACAACGATCGACTGACGAATGACGAACAGTTCTAAATCTAAGGTTTATATACACAATGTCTGAGCATGTCCAAAAACGTCCTGGGGTTTTCCCGTGACGTCACCGATCATGTCTGGACACGTCTAATATGTCGGGTTGCATTCCGAACACTCTATGGCACCAGACAGATTCTAATGATCTTGGTGACACGGTATGACGTCTCTCAGTTCCGGCACAAAGTCGTAGATAGTGTCAAAGCATTTCTGGAGCTCTTTCCACTGTTCAGCAGTCAGTCGAACGCCGCGACGGGAGGGTGTCAGTTCTTGATCACAATACAACCACTAACGAGATGTTGCGGTACAGGCGATTCTCGTTTGAAGGTGGCCAGTTCCAACCACTGTTTCATCGTCAGAGAAACGCCTTTCTTGGTGGGAAAATGTGTTGCATGGTCCTCGTCGAACTAACGAACGTGAATGGCAATGCCCCTCTTCCACAGTTTCGCCACGACGTAGACGTTACCGCCAACGTCTAGTTTGCATCTCGTTTCGTTTTCTTTGTTTTTGACAAGGCCCTCTGTAATGTTTCTGTTATATCTCGATGCCATTTTCTTCTTTCCAAGTCAATCAGCCACAGGAACGCTCAGCGAATGGCAATCGTCCTGAATTTTATTTTATTTTATAGACCCCCAAGGTAGCGTCCCCACGCTATCTCGAGGTGAAGACGTGTCTGAACACGTTCTGGGATGACTCATGGTGTTTCCACGCCATGACCATATATGGGCACGTTTCAAATGCCTTGGAATTTTCCACTCCCCGTTGCCAAGGCTCACATCTGGTTCACACACACACACACACACACACACACACACACACACACACACACACACACACACACACACACGTCGAAACGATTAATGATGATGATAACTAGTTTAACGTGCCCATATACCACTAGGGTTTCGTACACGCCCATCCCGAGTCCGACCTCCGATAAGATCGGTGGCCTGACTCGTGATGGAGGGGGGGGGGGGGGGGGTTGAAAATGGGCATCTTGCCATCTGACTAACGACTTCCGCCCCATCTGTTTCCTCTATAGACCCCCGACGGTTAACACTAATAAAACCCACGCTATCTTGCCATCCGATAGTCATTAACGACTTCCGCACCATCTGTTTACTGTACATAAAAAAACCCAGCTGTCACAGCCAGATAAACCCTCCGTCATCCGACACCACTCTAGGGGTCATTAACGACTTCCGCACCATCTGTTTTCTGTACTTCAAAGGAACCCCTACGGTTAACACACTCATAAAACCCACTCTATTTTGTCATCTGATAGCCATTAACGACTTCCTCGCCATCTGTTTCCTGCATAGACCCCCGACAGTTGCCAAAGCCATTAACCCCGTTAAAGTAGCGTCCCCACGCTTAAAGGTCAGCCAGCTGCATGACCCAGAGGTCAATGCACTGAAGGGGACGTCATCAGGCCACGCCCCCAGGCTTAGAGGTCAGCTAATCAGAAGAGGCCACGCCCAGGTCACGTGACCTAGCTCATTTGCATATTTTGGCTCTCAAGTGCCCCCTCTACTATTTATGGGATTACTGAGTATTGTGATACTCTTAGATATTGGGTTGACATTCAAGATGGCTGACTGAAATGGCTGCAGTTTGGTTTGAAAATCTAATCATATCTGCAATATGCAATATGAAAAGCAAATGTTATATCAAATGTTAGGTTTTAATTGTTGCTAAGTTTAGTTAGAATGTTTTGAAAATGACTAAAAATAGCACTTGGATAGTATATTGCCCTACATTTGTATGCTGCCATGCAAGGTTGTTTGATGTTTTCGTTATTTTTAGTATAGTATTTAGGGAGAGAGAAGTTGATGTTGCCTTATATCTCTCCAATGAGCCGTTCCAATTCACGGTGAGTGGGATCTGGTAGCCCACTGGGAGGTGAACCCTGAAGACGCGTTTGCAGGTGGTGGATTTTGTTGATCGAAACTCTTCCCCGCTTCTTTATTTTCAATACATGTTCCTGGTGAACATGTCTCGACACCATCACCACCACCACCCCTCGCCATAGTTTAGAGCGCCTCCTACTAAAATTCTCTAGGAGCCGGCCTGTTACCGGCTATACCTTCAATGCCGCTCTTGCCGTATGTGCAAAAAGTAACTGAACAGATCGTACTACTTATTCCAGGAAACTCAAACGGAGAATGATGAAAAACTGTATCAATTCTTAATCCAAAGAGACATAGGAGAAGAAAATCTTTAAAAATTCAAAGAAGAAAAGGTAAGATCAACATGTTCAAACATCATTTTCTCCACGAAATCATAACCGCAAAGACCTGCCACTTTTTTTTTTATCAACAACTTGTATGGCATACATGATAGGTTTAAAATACCATTGTCTGATGCCCTGGCAAGTGAAATGTTATGGTCGGGCAACTGACCTGCATTATTTCACTTGCCTGTGGACAAGTGAATTGTTCAATAATTAAACGTTTAAGACTCTGGCAGTATTTCTTATTTGCTGCATAAATATTACGACTTCAGCACGTAAATCTAAAGATAAAGCACGTTTCTGCAAATTTAATGGTACTATCTTTTTTCGGTCTATTTCCGTAAAGGTAAATGTTTATTAACCTATTACGGGGATAACCGAGAGTTCGCGATTGTGTACCAATGGGTTAATATTAAAATTATCTACCCTAGATCTATACTAATAAATATCTAAACTTGAAAATTATTTATAGTCTTACAAGACAAATTTTGTCCTTACACTCTACGTTGCAGTGTATTCGTTTCATTTAGTAATATACAGTGATGGTTCATATACTCGTACAGTCAACGTAAGTCAGGTTTCACAGTTCGGTATTATAAAGGCAATGTTCATATAGCATTTTAAGGTCTATATGATGAAGGGCAATCAGGTTGTTTTGTTTTAAAAACTTTAACTGGAGAACTTTAAAAGTAAAGTTTGTTTTATTTAACGACGCCGCTAGAGCACATTGATTTTTTATCTTATCATCGGCTATTGGACGTCAAACATATGGTCATTCTGACACTGTTTTTAGAAGAAACCCGCTGTCGCCACATAGGCTACTCTTTTACGACAGGCAGCAAGGGATCTTTTATTTGCGCTTCCCACAGGCAGGATAGCACAAACCATGGCCTTTGTTGAACCAGTTATGGATCACTGGTCGGTGCAAGTGGTTTACACCTACCCATTAACCCTTGAGGAGCACCCACTCAGGGTTTGGAGTCGGTATCTGGATTAAAAGTCCCATGCCTCGACTGGGATCCGAACCCAGTACCTACCAGCCTGTAGACCGATGGCCTGCCACGAGACCACCGAGGCCGGTCGGAAAACTTTAAATGTAACTCAGGGGCGGGACGTAGCCCTGTAGTACAGCGCTCGCTCGATGCGCTGTCGGTCTGGGATCGATCCCCGTCGGTGGGCCCATTGGGCTATTTCTCATTCTAGCCAGTGAACCACGACTGGTATATCAAAGGCCGTTGTATGTACTATCCTGTCTGTGGGATTGTGCATATAAAAGATCCCTTGCTGTCAATCGAAAAGAGTAGCCCATGAAGTGGCGACAGCGGGTTTTCTCTCTCAATATCTATGTGGTCCTTAACCATATGTCTGACGCCATATAACCGTAAATAAAATGTGTTGAGTGCGTCGTTAAATAAAACATTTCTTTCTTTTAAATGTAACTGTTAGTAATACAAGTGAAGACCCTATTTCAATAAACGCCCAAAAAGCGTTATAAAAATAATGAAAATGAAACCTAATTAGCGCCCCACCATCCTTGATTGAACGCAGTCATTTAGCATGAATTATATACCGTATTTGCGGACTATTATATAACGCATCTTTAAATAACCCATACACTCATGTTTGTAACATGTTTACTGGTACCATATTATAATCCACACGTCACTTTAAATATTTACGGTACTTGTAGGACATTAATTAGCAATTTACAGTATCAACCCACTTAGAGAATTAATTGTTTTTATGTGTTCATATATCACGAAAGTTTCGAACACGCCTGTCTCGAGTTTAACCTCTGACGTCGCCAGTATCCTGGACAGACAGCCCAAATAGCTGAGATGTGTGTCCTTGACTACGTGCTTGAACCTTAATTGGATATTAGCACGGAAATACATGAAATTAATGAATATCGACACACCCTTCTGTCCCAAACGTTGCACGTTGGAACCTTCAGAGGATATAAGCACATAAATATAATTTTGGTTAGTTATATATCGACACAACCAGCCTCAGCGGTATAGGGGTTAAGTCATCGGACTTAACGCTGGTTGGAACTGGATTGGTACAGTGAGTTTAACGGCTCAGTGAGGAAGTGTATTACGACTATGTGTTTATTTTTAACATATGTGGTTATTCATTATAGGAATCACTGTTAGGCCTTGTGCAACACTTGTTTCAAATTGTGGATCTTAATTTGACAGTAAATAGATCTTAAGTATTTAGATAAGCAAAAATTAGTTGACTAGAAATAGTTGATTTACCAACAAGTGGTATTCATTTCGTTTCTACGTTAATTTGTATATCCCTAAGCACATTCATAGCAATATTTGTTGGCTGAAAGGTACTAAGTAGTTAAAGTTAAAAGTTCAAGTAGTTTGTTTTGTTTAATGACACCACTAGAACACATTGATTAATTAATCATCGGCTATTGGATGTCAAAGATTTGGTAATTATGACACGTAGTCATCTGAAGAAACCCGCTAATTTTTTCCTAATACAGCAAGGGATCTTTTATATGCACTTTCCCACATACAGGAAATCATATACCACGGCGTTTGACCAATTGTGGATGCACTGGTTGTAGCGAAAAAATCTAATCAGTTGAATGGATCCGCCAAGGCGGTTCGATCATGCGATGCAAGTACCTAAAGTGAGCACTCAACCGACTGAGCTAAATCCTTTTTTTATCCCCCCCCCCCCCCCCCCCCCCCCCCCCCAGCTTAATAAGTAGTCTACAACATCTCATTTATGTATCTGATGCGTGTTGGAGTATAATTTAATATGACGAAACAAAGTACAATATACGGTCAACCAATTTAATTAGCAGTTTTCCAGAAGTGACATCATGAAACGGTAGTTGGGGTGAACCATCATAAATCATAATTTATGTCTGGTGGGTCTTCTAGATCGTTTAGCTGTTGGTCGAAATCAGTAAGAGTAATAGTAAATTAGTACATGTGTAGCACATTTACTTGTACATAATAATATAATTACATTGTGTATCTGAGCTCTTGGTCAAAATCAGAGAGAGAGAGAGAGGAGAGAGAGAGAGAGAGAGAGAGAGAGAGAGAGAGAAGAGAGAGAGAGAGAGAGAGAGAGAGAGAGAGAGAGAGAGAGAGAGACAGAGGGAGAGAGACTGAGAGACAGAGAGATGAAGACAGTGAGTGAGGAGGAGAGAGACGATAGGGGGAGTGAAAGTGAGAGAGAGAGAGAGAGGAGGAGAGAGAGAGAGAGAGAGAGAGAGAGAGAGAGAGAGAGAGAGAGAGAGAGAGAGAGAGAGAGAGAAACATTAAAGGTAAGACTATGACTAAATAAAATCCCATAGGCGACCATGTTAAAGATTTGTGTTTAAAAACATGGCTCATTTTCGGTATAACCAGATGTTTTACAACACCCCTAGTTTCGCACAAAATTTGAGTACTTTTTTGTTTTACAAGTATCCCATACATGTTCCAAGCACAATGCTACTTGACACAGTGGTACTGGATGAAATAAAATTGGATACATCTTTAGCCCAGATGAAACTAATTTGTTTTATAACCAACACATTCACATTTATAACCAATCACATCAAACGTTCGGTGTACCTTTAACTTTGACCCAGCCGGAAGATATTTGGTTTAGTGCTACCTATATGACTACATGTATAAGACATTTACTTGTGCAATATAAAATAATTAAACTGTGTATTCCTCATGGTATATTCATGCATATGCATTATTCATTTATTGACTTAGGGAGCATGTTTTCCTTGTGTTTCAGATAGAGAAGAGAAGAAATGTTTCCATGTGAGCCGCTGTTCTTGCATGTTTCAGATTGATGTTGCCACTGTACAGCTGATGGACGATGACCAGTTGTCTACATACATATCTCGTCATGGCGATAGGTTGGCAGTTATACACTTTGGTAAGGTTCTGAACAAAACTCTCTCTCTCTCTCTCTCTCTCTCTCTCTCTCTCTCTCTCTCTCTCTCTCTCTCTCTCTCTCTCTCTCTCTCTCTCTCTCTCTCAAATAAATATACATCACATACATACAAGGGCGCGCCATTGGTCTAAGGTTTTATAAGATTTACACGTGCTTCGGCAAATTTGAAACTGTAAAACTAAGTTTCAAACTGGCTAAATATATGTAGTTTCAAATCATCAGTCCAAGTGCCATCTAAATTGAAACTGGCCACTAATTTGAAAATGAGTTTCACGTTAACGGTTAACACGAAGGTCTCCCATAATAACGTGAAGCAATAGGGTTAAGATTAAATTGGCTGTCTTCTTATAATTAGCTTCTTACCTGAATCAGGTCCAAAAAACTAAATCTAATCAGCTGTTTATCTCGCTCGCCTCCATCAAAGAGACATTGACCTTGCAGATCATGGAACAAAGACATCCAGCATTCCACATTTTCCTTTCTTAGGATCCCCCACCATGATTATATTCGTTGGTTTGCCGTACTTCGGCCATACAGGAAACTTCGTGGTCCAGCAAGTGCATCCACGAAGTCCTCTCTTAAAGGGACATTCCCGAGTTTGCTGCATTGTAAGATGTTTCCGACCAATACAATATTTCTACGATTAAATTTACATATAAAATAAATTTTCTGGTTTGGAATATCGGTGTCTGTAAATTCAATGTGTTTCTGATCGTCTTAATATTTGTAAGAAGCCCAAACTGGATTTTGTCTTCAAATAACTTCGTACGTACGAAAAAATTATATTTTTGGAAATGAAATGAAATTTAACCTAGTACAAATATTAGAACGACGAGAAACACGTTTAATATACAACCACTAATATTTTATGCAGAAAAATATCTTTGATATGTAAATGCAATCGTTAAAAAGTATCTGTTAGTCGATAACATCTTAAAAAGTGCAGCAAACTCAGGAATGTCCCTTTAAAAACTCTTGCATTTGAGCTACATTACCATTTTCTGTCCCACGATCCATTCTAATTAGACGTGGACATCCGCCCTGTCTGTCAACTGCATATATGAAATACCCAGCTATCACTGTTGGATCACTGCTAGTCTTGTAGGCCTCGAGCCACAGCATGTATCTAGAAAATCCGTCGATGCACCCATTAATGCAGATTCCATACGGTTTAAGTTTATCATAGGAGTCTAAATGCCACACACATTTGGGACCTTTTACTCTGTACCGTCGCCGAACAAGTCTTCTGCTACACCTAAGTTCAACGCCCGCTGGATCAACAATCGTAAGGATACTTCGCACAGACTCCCTACTGACAACTAGCCCACTGTTTATGCATTTGAGATGCATGAATCTGTATCCATGCAGCTGCCCAGATGATGTCACGATGAAAAAGGTACGAATTAGCAATCTCCACTGGGTGTTTTATTGTGAAGTTGTAAATGAATGTTCCGCTGGTAGAAAACTGTAGTGACATAATAACAGTTATAACAACATAAATGACACTGACGACAGTGATGATGATGGTAATGATGATTAGTAATAATTCTAATAACAAATATTCTGATAGTACTGCATATGTAATACATATCCCTAACAATGTCGAGTACAAGGGAAATAGTTCTGTGAAAACGGGTAAATCGCCATGGAAGTAAAATTTGAACTGTAAGAGTACATGATAACGATATATACAAAATTTCATATGAATATCTTCAGGCACTGAAAGAAAAATGCCAGGAAAATAAATATTCCTATATTCTAAGTTCAAGGACCATAACTCTGTTAATGGGTAAATCGTCATGAAAGTCAAACCTGATCTGTAATACTATATAATAAAGATATACACAGAATTCTGAGGCATTTGTCAATAAAACACATTCGAAAAGCCATATTGTGAGACAGACAGAAGGAAGGAAATGAAACCTATAGTCCCCCCAGTTACACCCTCATGGGAATAATAATAATAATAATAATAATAATAATAATAATAATAATACCGATACTACTACTAATAATAATAGTCCATCAGGCCAAGGGGTCTACCGGTACCAGAGAGCTGACCAAGGTTTTTTGGTATCGTTAGAAAGGTATACATCCCTGGAGTTCATTTCTGCCTGATAGCAAGTTGGAAGTAGTAGCTTAAGTGTTGTATGCCACTGTGACCCCCCCCCCCCCCCCCCCCCCCCACCCCCCATATGGTTTTTGTATATGATGTGCAAAGACATTACAAGGGAGACAAGTTTTCTTATAAAGTACCCACCTAAAAATAAACTAATAATAGTAAAATAAGGCCTGGTGTGCTTCCCCGAGATTCAGTAGCTGCTGTTATGGATGCTCGACAATATAGACAATATAACTGAGGTGTAAGGATACACAGATGAAGGGTCCACGGGAAGAACCTACGATGTCACGGTCACAGTAACCCAATGCAATAACATACACAATTATAGTAGGTCATTAACTGTTATTGCTAAAAACTCCTTGTTTATGTATAAATATTTCACAATTTCATTACTAAAGTTGTAAACTTTAAAAATCAATTATCCTAAAATACGAAAAGAGTGACATCGTAGTTTATTCACCTGGACCCTTCACATATGTATTTGAAGCACTCTTGCGTTTGGCATGGAGAGGATGCTAGAATATCATTAAAATCACATTGCCACAATTAGAGCAGGTCTAAAAGTCATTACAGACCTCCATGATGAACTAACACCAGATGTCTTCAGAAATACCATGGGTAATCAACAGCTGAATCATCTTCTCTATTACTTCTCAAAGTATATGCATGTTCTATGAACGGCTCATGGGGCACTCTCCGCCTTCTGGGTTAGCTACATGGACATGGTAGGAGATATTGTACTGGGACTGATACGAGCATCGCGAGAAAGTGATTGGAACCTACATATGACTTCAGTATGTTCACTCATCCATGGTGCTTCCTTACGACAGATTGATCTATGCACGTTATTTGAGTGCATATTATACAGAGATGTCTCAGCTTATCCCGATGTTCGCAAAAGTTTTATTGAAGGTTCATTCTCTGTCCAGATAGGACCGTCAAATCCATGTGGGAAAATACCTGTTTATCAGACATGTGAAGAAACTGTCACTAAGGACACCAAAACACCATGCTAAACCTGCCGTTTTAGTCTGAAATAGTTCCAGTACATCGGTACTACCTGACTGCTGAATATTAGTGGATATAATTATTAGAATGTTCCGTGATATGCTGGGCTTGAGCAAGAGTGATTGTCATAAGGCAGAAGTGAGCAATCGGCGTCTAAAGAAAGATGAGCACTCAGTTGCATCAACAGTGGGTGTCATAGATGATTTTGTGAGTCTTTTTCAAGAATCAGTTGATTTACAAAACATCTCTAATGCTACTCTAACTCCAGGGGACATTGCTGATGACATACCTAGGGCTCAAATACTAGGAGAAGAGCTATATGAAATATTCAAGGTAAAGCGTATTGACGGTGATCCTCCAACAGTAACATTCCATGACTCTCTCTCAAAAGCTATGTTAAAAACTCTAGCTACTGCTGATGGGATGTTACGCAAGACCAGCAAATCTGTTCTTTCGAAAAACCTGCAGAAGAATGCAGCACTGGCAGAAACAATTCTAAGACACTCAGCTTGCATAGCTGATGGAATGTCACGTGTGAATACAATAAAAGGAGACTGCAAAAACGTTTGTGAACTGTCCTCGTCCATCTTGTTCATAGCACTCCAAGATGCATCAGCTGCAAATAGTGAACGCATTGACATCGTGACATGGTGTATACCGGGATACTTCTATCAAAGGCTTGGACAAGCAAATACGAGATCAAAATGGTGACCTATAGTACAAGCATATCACATCCAGACAAACAGTAGTCCAGTGGCGAAAGTTTCTTGTGACCACACGAAACAAAACAAACTTCATTAACTGCATTACTAGTGACCGGATCCAACCAGAAAATGCCAGCAAGTTAAATGGTAAAACACTATGTCATATGCGATGAGCAGTGCCATCAAATCACAGAAGCTGGCTGTGTAGATATTCCTGAACTGCAGTCATGTCAAGAAGAAGCAGACACCAGAGTTCTATTTCATATAGTAGCAGAAAGCTTCCAGACAATTGTGATAGTCTGAAATGACACCGACGTCTTAGTGCTCTGTATCGCTTTTAAAACAGGTCACCCTCTATATGAAATGCAGAACAACAACTAGAGTTAGGTATACTGACATTGACAACATAGCGACGGTGCTAGGGAGTTCTGTTTGAAAAGCACTCCTAGGCATGCACAGATTCACAGGCTGTGACAGTGTCAGTACATTTGCTGGGCGTGGGAAGATCAACGCTCTGAAGTTCCTTATGGCAGATCCTTTAATCCAGTTTTCATTTCAGCAACTGAGTGTAGAATGGAACTTGAAAGCTGGTATGTTCTATAAAATGGAAGAATCTACATGCCGTTTAGGTCTCACTACACAGTTCACTTCCGGAATCGGGAAAGAATTGAAACAATATGTATCGTCGGCGAAATGACAAAAGGTCGTAACTACGCTTTTGGCGAGAAATCACTTTTTGGAATTTCCAGAGTTAGAATGTTCATATTCTGCTTTTGTCAAAAGATCGTAACTATCGGCCTATTAGAAAGTGGTTGAGTGTCACATGACAAATAGTCGTATTATAACTGGTCCAAGAAACAAAATGACAAAACGTCGTATCTACAAAGCGGGAAGCTAGAGTGTCGACATTACATGGATTACATGTAAATAAAACCAGTTAAGTACACTTGTATGTGTATTTAATCCATGTATAGATCTTGCCTCATTCCTTCAACCTGTGCTAAATTCTAGATCAAAATGTCGTAACGGACATTTGTAGACCTGACACATAGGGTAAAACGTCCTAATTTCGGAATAAGCCGTAACTATGGTACACCCACTATTAAGTAGTTATCACTACTAACTGTTAATATGTTCGCATAACAACGACTATAACAAAAGTGTAGTTACGAGGTTTTGTCATTTCGCCGACGGTATGTTTAGTGGTAAGCCTTTCGGCTGTATTTTGCCCATGTTATTTTGTAATATTGTGCATAGACTTTTGGGACATGGGTGTATAGAGCAAGAGACAGCCACAGTGAATCTGTTACTGAACCACATGTTCGTACTGGTACTACAGCCAGATGCAGACATATAGCAAAACACTGAGACGGAAATGTTCACAATTTTGGAGTGAAAATAAATGCTTATATAATGTATGTTCGCAATGGTGCATGTTGTTAGTGCCAACGAGAACCCGTTCTATTGGCAATCTTCATTTGAAGTTGGGCAATTTAACATGGATTTCAATGGCAGATGACATCTGTGTCGTGAGACCGTATACGAACCTAAGTCGAACAACAACAACATCCGACAATAAATTTCAATACCTGGTATTATTGGCGAAGAAGTGGCAGATTGATCTTCACCAACTTCCAAAATGTTATGATGCTTTGCGAACACATACCATGCAAACTAATTATCATGAAGCTGTGTGAAGAAGTTTAAAAGCCAACGCCAACGTTGCATCACCACATGGCAAAGGATGGAGAGTCGGTACAACTGGGGAAAAACAGCTCTTGGAAATTAATTGGGTCAATTGGGCACCCGCTCCCGAGACTTTTCTTACTATGATGGCCTGTAAATGTTCGAGGTTTTGTGTTCTGCCTGACTGCACATGTCTATCAAATGATTTGAAATGTTCTGCAACATACGAAACTGTAGTAACCAGCATCACTGGTGATGAGTGTCTTTAAACATTAATTCATTCACTGGTGATGAAGACATCGATGCACTGGATGCTCTAATTGCATAAACACATTCACAAACATCATGCATATTCATGAATATTTACTAAATGTAGGTTAAGTCCTAGTATTTAATTAAAACAGAATGTCAAACCATTTTTTGTAATCAAAGTCATATCACTGCACAAGGGAGAGTCAGAAGGTATTTTGATAAAATTGTTTTTTAGGCATCTCGTATATAGCACAACTGCCACTTCTTTCTTCTTTACGGGATGTTATAAACATACTCCTTGTACTGACTGTAGGATAACCATCACTCCCAGGTTAAAGGTAAAAGACAATACATTATTTTATTTTTAAAATATAATCATTTATTAAATTAAAACAGAATCTTCAAACTATAAGGTTAGTTGAATGCAGCATGTCATACACACACACATACAAAAAAACCCGCAGATGTTGCTGCCAAGTCTGCTTTGAACTTGCACCGTGTTCGTGTCCCCTACATTGATCTTAAATTACATATTAACCAATATATCTTTTCGACTTGGCAAGATGATTGGGACGGTGCGGTTACGATTAAAACTTCATTCTGTCAAAGCAGTCATCCTACAGGCGGTGCAGGGAGGATGAAGTAGTCTTGTGCCGTGCCCGCATCGGCCATACATATTTGACGCATTCATTTATTTTAAAGAAGGACCCTCCTCCTCAGTGTGAACATCATCAGTGTACACTGACTGTGCCCCACATGTTGGTGGAGTGTGATCATCTCAAACCGACGAGAAATGATATATTTGGCAACAGAAATGTTTTGGAATCGTTTTAAATTACACCCAGAATGAATTGTAAAGTTTTAAAAACACTTTGACTTCTATACAAAGTTTTAAAATATACTTACCTTGATTTTATGTATTATATTATACTTTTTCCCCACAGCTCCTTACACTGGTTTTACATGAATACATATAAATAATACATATAAATAATATTTCCATATATTTACCATTTGTGACACCCAACAGCCGATATGTATTTTTGTGCTGGGGTGTCGTTAAACAAACATTCATTCATTCCATATAACTGCAAATAAAATGTGTTGACAGCGTCATCAAATAAAATATTTCCTTCCTTTACCATCAACCTTTGTTTGCGATTTTTTAAGGCTTTTTAAATATACTGTGTTACTTATTTACTAATTAATGTCGTCTTCTTCTTCAAGTTTCCTTTTTATTTTTAGTATATTTTCCTTCATACAATAAGAAGCTGATGTTTTTAACTGGACGAGCTTCGTTAAACACCGATTAGTAAATTATGTGTATTCAGTACCTATATCGATGTACTAGGGAATCCACTATCTGCGCGTGTACATTGAAACAAAACATGCCGTTCTGAATATAAAGATTAGTATCCACATTCGTGTATCAAACAGAGCCGCATTGCTTGTACACCACTTGCTGCCCAAAATCCGCACCTAACTGTTTTTAGTTGGGTTCATTTTGAGAACCTGCAAACAGAATATCCCACACAAATCATAGGTATTTAGACATTCAAAGTGTCTTCCACAGATTTTTAATAGGTAAGGAATATTAAAATCTGCTTAAAGACACACCAGCATGTTTTAAAGTAATTAGCCAATTTGTTTTAGCAATTTGATGAGCGTGCTTAAATAAAAGAAAACCGTGACTTACAATATATATATATATATATATATATATATATATATATATATATATATATATAAACAGAGATGGGGCGATTACTTGACAAAAGTAATTGATTACGATTACGATTACTTTAGAATGTCACGATTACGATTACATGATAATTGAAAGTAATCGATTACGATTGCGAATACATTGTCTAGCAATCATGATTACAATCGTAAACACATTTCCACAAATATACACAAATAATGAAATGATGTTACCACCATGAAGTTATGCACTTTATTTTACAACCATACCGATTTCATTCATTGAAAGACATAATGGATAAGTTTGGACTATTTATTAAATTATTTCAAACATTTATAAACGTATGTATACTGCAGGGAGGGAATCAGTTTCCAAAACTAGATTTATTATTCTTGAAATTGGATTATTGACGAAAAGGTACCCATAACCATAGGTATAATTATTTATCAATGCATAACATATTATATATTTTGTTATATTATCGACATAAGCCATAATTAGTAATTGCAAACTGTCTGATCACTATTACTTGTTTTTTTTTATCGTTTTAAATTTATAAATGAAGAAATAAAGAACGAAAGAAAAGAACAAACAAGTAAATAAATAATTAAATTGATATCTGCATACATATACATGTGCAAAAGTTGCTCATTGCATTTAAAGTTACATTCTCTGGTTACCATATTATAACATATGTACAAATGTAAAATACAAGCTCAAATGCACTTTTAAAAAAGTCTGTTGTCAGTTTCGGTTAACACGTGCGTTTGCCGATTTCAAATTGTAGGGTTCGTCTCAAAAAATTAAAAGAGCAATCTTGCGCTGTACGAAGAACTTTCGGTTGAGGATACGGTACTAGAGTCTTTAGTTAAAACCGATTTGATCTCGACAACGTATTATCGACAGTCGTACCTTCCTATTTCAGAATTGATATTTTATAAAGTGTTAGTAGAACTTTCAAAGTTTAGTTTGTATACTAGTAACACATTCATCATGTACAGTGTATATATGTTAAACATAAAATATACTAAAGTAGACAATGAACGTTTTCACTTCTTAATTTTACGTGTTAAAATCGACAAATTCAAATAAATATTATTTCGTTTGGAAAGGGTAAAGTGTGGGGGCGGGGGGGGGGGGGGGGTTGTTTAACGACATCAAAGATAAAGCATATTGATTTAATATTATCCAACCCCATACAACCGTAAATAAAATGTGTTGAGTGCGTCGTTAATAAAACATATCCTACCCTTCCTTCTATCTGCTGTTGGATGTCTAACATTTGGTAATTCTGACATATAATCTTAGAGAGGAATCGGGTGCATGTGCAGGGGGAGGGTATTGGAGGTCGAAACCCTTACTCGCCGAAGCTTAACACAAATTGAAATGTATTTTTGGGGGGAGCATGGCCCCATATAAACTTCGCTTAACACAGTATATAACCCCAACCCCGCTGAAATCCCTGCACACGCGCCTTGGAAACCCGCTACATTTTTTTAGCAAGGGATTATTTATATGTACCATCCCACAGACAGGATATCACATACCATGGTCTTTTTGTATACCCGCCGATAGGGATCGATCCTAGACTAAAAATAACATATAGTCTTGAAAAATGTTACGTAAATCGAAAACAGTACCCTCTTCCTCTACCCCTAGAGCGTTACGTAATTAGTAACACCCCCTTACATGTAACGCGTATGCCAACAGCTGGCCACT
The DNA here is from genome assembly GCF_016097555.1 of Gigantopelta aegis. NCBI lineage: Eukaryota > Metazoa > Mollusca > Gastropoda > Neomphalida > Peltospiridae > Gigantopelta > Gigantopelta aegis. The sequence continues at coordinate 27,063,992 of NC_054702.1, forward strand.
GTCAGAATTTCAAGGCAAATCCTCCACTCACCGACCCCAGGAAAGGCGTTGTACCATACCTCTATGGATATAAATATGTTTTGGAGATATGAGACGACCCCTCAATGAAGACAGTTGAATTGTTGGGGAATTCTATACTTGTGATAAGCCAATGAAAACAGAGATCGGTACGAGCCCCTCAAACGTGTTCCACTTTCAAAATAATGGCTTTGTTTTTGACCTGGATAAGCCAGCGTAGTGAAACCAATGCGGAATACGGCGTGCACCAAACGTAATTGGATGTTCTGTTCTATATGCTTAAATAATAAAAATATTCCAGGGAATGTAGTTTTAATTGTTGACATTCTACAAATGACTATTATTAATGAATCGATTTGCAGTCATGCTTGCTTCGTGCCATATTATAAGGATCTAATTGTATCCTTGAAAATTACAAGTATCTTGGTCTGGGTGTGTTTATTTTGGTATCATTAGAAGCACCGAGTTTCGTAGAACATCTATTAAAATCAGCTTTCGGGAATTTGTATCAGACGTATTAATATTTTAAGCTATTTTAAAGGAAAATAAACCAAGGTTTATCGTGATAGACTACTTTCAATTGGGTGTTTGCTTAATTAGTTACGTTATTTGTGGTCTAGTCTGCGACAGGGAGGATGACTGCCCATGGAATCAAGCTTGATTCGACTGGCTGGCTGCCCGTCTGCAGTCGTAACCACTGACAAAAGAAAAGAAAGTTTGCCACGGTACCATTGTTGGACATTAACACCTGTGACAAAACGAGATATTGTCAAGCGTTTCTTAGTTGAATTCAGACCCGTGACAACGCTGTCTATGCATTCAGAGGAACGCATGTGTTTTAGTATCAAAACAAAGGGACATTCCTGAGTTTGCTGCATTATAAACATATATTTGATATGTAATTGCAATCGTTAAAATGTCTCCATTAGTCGATAACATTTTTAAAAATTGCAGCAAACTCAGGCATGTCCCTTTAATGTTTTTACGGCAGTGAATTAGGACACAAAACTGGGGCATGTTGCAGCGCCCTTTTATATATTACTAGCTAGAACACTGTATTCATTCAATTGGCCCCTGCGTGTGCTGTAACCTCACCGTGGTGCAGGGGTGTAACATTCTCTTTGAGAATGGCCAATACAGCACAACTCCCCTTTTGGGGCACCTTGTTGGCCGTGAGGTGCATCTCGTAATGCTGGATGATGGGATCCTGGTGGTTGAGTTGGGAGCATACCTACGGGCATGTTTTCTGGCAACACACCACTTTGGCCTGGAGTTCAGCCAGACGGGTGGTCAGGGAGGCCCGACCTGATCAATCGGCTGGTCATGCCAAGCTAGAGAGTATATAACCCTTTGTTTTGTTTCATTGTCCAAGAACAAACATTGTTTCATTGTCCAAGAACAAACATTGTTTCATTGACCATTGTATTTGTTGCTCTTTGGGCGGTGGCTAGGGTCAGTCAGGTGATATATTATTTTGTATTGCCTGAGTATATCAACCATGTATCCCTGGCATGAGTGTCTGCTGGTTATCCGCAGCATCGTGTCCCCATGTTGGACTCCGTGGTGGGTAGGGGCATGGTTGATGAATTATTTCAAATTACTATGGCATCAAACCAACCTCAAACTTTTGATGGGACCATGAAAAGGGTCCACACCGAAGTTTCAGATTCTTCATCAGCTGATGAAGAATCTACGTCATTACATGTTAAGAAATCCAAAGTGATTTCTTTGAAAACCTGGCCAAGGTTTCTCGTCATCGGGTCTTCCGTGAAAGGACCTTCAAAAAACTGTCGCCCTTTGCGATTCAGAAAGGGCTCGAAGGCTTGGCCGGAGAGCCCGAAACTGTCAAGAAATTGAGGAATGGCTCATTGTTGGTTGAATGTTCGACAGAGAGTCATTCCAGAAATCTTCTTAAATCTAAAATGATATGCAACATTTCTATCATTCTGAGTCCTTACGCTACTCTAAATTCATCTAAAGGAGTAGTTCGATCCCGGGATTTGGAAGGCGTTAGTGAGGATGAGATTTGCGAAAATCTCTCTTCACAAAGGGTTACATCAGTCAAGCGGTTTAAGGTTCGTCGGAACAACGAACTTGTGCCGACAAACACCTTGATCCTGTCATTCAATGTGCCTACACTTCCAACTTCAGTTAAAGCAGGTTACCTGAATATACCAGTTGTAATTTTCATCCCCAACCCTTTACGGTGTTTCAAATGTCAAAAGTTTGGACACGGACAGAATACATGTCGCAACAGATTGACATGTGCTCGTTGTGGTCAGTTTGACCATGACAGCAAGGCATGTCAAAATGATATGATATGTACCAATTGTAAAGAAAAACACTTTGCGTACTCGCGAGAGTGCCCAAAGTGGTAAGTGGAAAAACAGGTGCAGCAGGTCAAGGTAGAAAAGCGCCTCACTTTCATTGATGCTAGAAAACGTGTAGAGTCTTCGACACATGTGGTATTAGGTAAATCATATGCCACGGCTGTCAAGGTTTCTACAACGAGTATAGCTACTCAAACTGATTTAACTTGGCTCAACAGTGAGGATACATTTAAGAAGATTTCTCATCCAAAAGATGTCAAAAAGCACTGTTGAAGCTGTTCATAAACAAGTTTCAACATCTACTCAAGTGTCTTTGGATTCTAGGAATCCATCAAGAGACTTATCGTCTGGGGAGCCAGGACCCAGTAAGCCTCCGTCAAGAAAAGACACTAAAAAGCAGAATAAGGATTCTTTTTCAGGACGACTGAAGAAAGCTGAAAAAAAGTTGGTTTCGACCAACAATCCAATTGAAGCTTTGGCTAATGTGGATGATCAAATGGATATAGTGCCAGATGACCGTCCACTCCCACAGAGATCTCATAAGCCAAAGATAACTCCTGTACTTCCCCCAAATGACTAATTCAGTCATTCAGTGGAACTGCCGTGGACTTAGGCCCAATTTTGATGAATTAAGTCTTAATTCAAAAACATAATCCTCTTGCAGTGTGTCTTCAGGAAACTTTCTTGAATTTTTATATTGATGTTGATCATCACATTGGGTTGCATTAACCATAGTTTGACACCCAATAGCCGATGTATTTTTCGTGCTGGGGTGTCGTTAAACATTCATTCATTCATTCATTCATTCAAGTGGTTTTATAGTAAACGTAAACGCGATAGATACCATTATGTGAATGTGTGTCTTCATCCCCTGGGTAACATTCATTTGATAATCCAGTCGTTATGATCCCCCGTTTCTCAAGGCAAATAATAGTTCTACTATGAAAGTAGTAGACAATGGGAGATCAGTTCTAGTAACTGACCAGTACTGCTCCTAACTATAGGCACTGTTACTGGAGTTGATGCTAAACACATCTAAGTTAAGTAAATAATTATGAGTAATCATGAAAGTAATCGCTGATTACGATTACATTAGCAATGTAATCGATTCAGATTGCGATTACATGACATACTCAAACAATCTAATTGATTACGACTGCGATTACATGAAAACATGTAATCGATTACAATCGATTACGAATACCCCATCTCTGATATATATATATATATACACACACACACACACATATATTATATACATGTACACACACACACACATATATATAGATATATATTGTACGCCACCTGGCTAACAAAAGGAACAAGTCAGGAGTAGTAGAAAACATCAGTTCAGATTTATTTACTGCTGCAGATAAGCAGCCAAAATAACACAGCAACATCAACATCGTTCTGCCTCACACGGATCCAGAATCTACTAGTACAGAGCATCCATGTGCACTTTACTGCCCCCAAATCAAGTAAGTATTACCTGTACAATTTATAGGACAAACATCGAGTCAGCCGTTCGACTTGTTTCTAACATTTACGTTTATTGCTACTTGTTTTCTTAATTTTCATACAGTAAATACGAAGGGTCAAACTCTGCTCCACACGGAATTTGGATGTCAAACATTTGCTAATTTTTACATATAGTCTTAGAGAGGAAACCTTCTACATCTTTGCATTATTAGCAAGGATTTTTTTTATATGCACCATCCCACAGACAGGATAGCACATACCACTGCCGGTCAAGTTGCCATAATGTTGACCTTGCAATGTTAACTACTGTAAACTTTTGTTATGGAAATGTATTATATATGGTTAGGAGAGCAAGATTAGCTTGGTTGCTACTTGTGCAACCTTTAGCATTTCTCCGAATTCAAGATGGCGGTCTCGGCCATCTTGAATTTCGGTCAGTTTTCAACTTTTGATCTCGATGACATAGAGGGTCGTGTAATACCTCTTTTAAAGGGTTTTCCAGGATGGGGAGTTCATATGTTTGACGTCAATAGCCGATGATTAAATAAAAATCAATGTGCTCTAGTGGCGTCGTTAAATAAAACAAACTCTACTCTCGTATCCATTAAACGAACTCCTCGGGAGCTGCTGTCTTCCTATAGACTGTGTTAAGCTGATACTGAAAATTAAAGCGCCTATAAAATGTATCCGGGGGAAAGGCATGCAATGTAGATTCATGTAATTAACCACTATTTTGCCAAATACCTATTTGACTCTTCATTGTACAGATATATGATTTTTGTTATGAATAAGTGTTTTATAGTTCAGATTTAAACATGGTAGCTATTATATAGAAAGTAGTATCCAAACGCGGATCCAGAATTTAAAAAAAAGAAGAAAAAAAGAGGGAGCCAAAACCCCTTTGTGTTTGAAATTAGAATTTACAGGTCTTCGACAGGTGGGCAAGATAACTTTGCATTTTTTCTGTAATATATATTGTTTGCCCCAAAAAGAGGGGGCGCAGGCCCCCGCCTGAATCCGCGCCTGGTATAACAAATTCTCTTGCCTTGGTTTATATCAAAATGCTAATGTCAAAAGCAGACGATTTGTAAACAAAGGGGAACAACTCTTGTTGCCTTATTATCTTGCGTTTAGGATTATGTAATTAAATCGTATCGTTTTTGCAATCTGATTAAAATCAGCTCCACAACCTGTAAAAATGCATCACATGTTATTACTTAAAACATTTGCTTCAAACTGCTTGGAGCCCAAAATATTATGAGCCGCAAGCGAAAATGACCGAAAAGATTCAGAGAGGTGCTGAGAGATAGGGTAGGGAAAGCTTAATGAGTTGGACCCGGCAGTGAAACCGCCGGTTTCCCTCCCCCGTCTTTGTGTAGCTACTGGTTTTAGACCCTCCACGAACTGCCCCTGACGGCACTGGATTACGTTTGGTTGGGGTGGGCAAATATATAATGTAATATACCATATGAAACAAAAGTTCAGTGTATGATGTCCATGTACCCTCGGTAGTTAGGTATTGTAAAATACACCCTAATGAAATCGTGTCTAATTTGTTCCTAAAATTATCCCTAGCATTGATCGTAACATACCGGCCTCGGTGGAGTCGTGGCAGGCCATCGGTCTACAGGTTGGTAGGTACTGGGTTCGGATCCCAGTCGAGGCATGGGATTTTTAATCCAGATACCGACTCCAAACCCTGAGTGAGTGCTCAGCAAGGCTCAATGGGTAGGTGTAAACCACTTGCACCGACCAGTGATCCATAACTGGTTCAACAAAGGCCATGGTTTGTGCTATCCTGCCTGTGGGAAGTACAAATAAAAGATCCCTTGCTGCCTGTCGTAAAAAGAGTAGCCTATGTGGCGACAGCGGGTTTCCTCTAAAAACAGTGTCAGAATGACCATATGTTTGACGTCCAATAGCCGATGATAAGATACAAAAATCAATGTGCACTAGTGGCGTCGTTAAATAAAAGAAACTTTACTTTGATAGTAACATACAGTAAGGTTCACATAAAATGGAAATCTACCCTAATCATTTAACTGATTGATTAACCCATCATATACATATTTAATTTATAGTGTCTACATACGAAGGCGTTTACTTAGCTGATATGTACATTAAGGGACGTTCTGATTATGCGATTATCCATATGGTTCAACATAACCGAGTTAATAATAATAATACGAAGTATACATGTAATAACAAGTGTAATGACTTAATTTGGGAAGTGACGTCCTGACATGACGTTGCTTCCCCAGTCCTTCATGGCCGAAGTAATATACAAAAAGCAACCACGAAACTGTTTGCTATGATGATATGCTACTGCCATCTCAGTCCAACGTTTTGCATATACATAAAATATTATTTTGTACAAATTCCTAAACATATTTACAGCAAGTGTAGAAGACGTCAAACGTTTGCAAAATCTATCCGTTCAGCACAACGTACGCCCCTTTTCGCCGAATCAAACAGCCCAATCATATTTTATTGAACGCTATAACTTAATACGTTTACACAACTCGACGATCGTGCCAAGAAGATCAGGTGATACACTCTATGAATGCATATGAATAACGATTTCTGATATAGTCTTGTGTTGTGTTTGCGTCGGTCATACAAACTTCACAAATGCATTTATCCCCCACCTCAAACGGCCCAATGGGCCCACCGACGAGGATCGATCCCAAACCGACCGCGCATCACGCGAACGCTTTACCACTGGGCTACGTCCCGCCCCTTCCTCTGAGCAGTGCACAGGTAATGCATTATCCAGTAAAGGACCGGCCTCGGTGGCGTCGTGGTTAGGCCATCGGTCTACAGGCTGGTAGGTACTGGGTTCGGATCCCAGTCGAGACATGGGGTTTTTAATCCAGATACCGACTCCAAACCCTTAGTGAGTGCTCCGCAAGGCTCAATGGGTAGGTGTAAACCATTTGCACCGACCAATGATCCATAACTGGTTCAACAAAGGCCATGGTTTGTGCTATCCTGCCTGTGGGAGGACACTCGGGGTTTGGAGTCTGTATCTGAATTAAAAATCCCATGCCTCGACAGGGATCCGAACCCAGTACCTACCAGCCTGTAGACCGATGGCCTGCCACGACGCCACCGAGGCCGGTCAGCCAGTGCACCACGACTGGTATATCAAAGGCCGTGGTATGTGCTACCCTGTCTGTGAGATGGTGCATATAAAAGATCCCTTGCTGCTAATCGAAAAGAGTAGCCCATGAAGTGGCGACAGCAGTTTTGCCTCTGAATATCTGTGTGGTCCTTAACCGACACCATATAACCGTAAACAAAATGTGTTGAGCTCTTTATACTAAGTTATTGGTAATACTATAACTAGATGGGGAAATCATGCGTTGGGGAGGGGCGGGACGTAGCCCAGTGGTAAAGCCCTCGCTCGATGCGCGGTCGGTGTAGGATCAGTGCCCATTGGGTTATTTCTCGTTCCAGCCAGTATACAAAGACTGGTACATCAAAGGCCGTGGCATGTGCTATCCTGTCTATGAGATGGTGCACATTAAAGATCCCTTGCTACTAATTGAAACAATGTAGCGGGTTTCTTCTCCAACACTGTATGTCAGAATTACTAAATGTTTGACATCCAGTGTGCTCTAGTGGTGTCGTTAAACAAAACAAACTTTTTTCCCCAATATCTGAGCAAACAATTGAGATAGTTATATCAATAGTTGGATTAATTAGCGATGCACTGCTATCGAGGCACTGGCTATCGCAACATATCGATAGTTCATGCATTGTCACAGCACTATTTGTATCGATTCAGACTGAGTGTTCTAGCTAACAATAAATAGATAGGAGCTGCTTGTTCTGAACAAGCACGTTAAACCTCTTGACTTGGCTACCCTTTACACTAGTTAATGTAGTGTAACGAAAACTATGGATGTCCTGTTACCATTATGGATCGAGTTGACTCTTCCTTTGTAGTAGACGCCGTCAAGATCACACCGGCACGTTTCCCGTCAATACTATTACACTTTTTGGTGAAATAATATGCAGTCAAGTTACATAAGTATTACCTACAATAAAGATGTCTTTGTTTATCCCAAATTGCAAAAACTTGTCCCCATGAATGGGTGAGTTATTTGTAGCAGACTTGTTTGTCAAGGAGCTGTACTCCAGTTTGTACACCTAACGGCTCAAGTGTCTGTATACATAGAAGGCAGACAATTAATTCAATGTCATTGGTTCAAAACACTCAAACATAATATTTGTATTGTGTCAGTACATATTGCAGACAAAATAGGGGTTGACAAGTGTAAGTAGTAGGTCAATGGTTACTGGAGACAACTTCATCAAGGACCCACTATGGCGACATCTGGAAGGCGAGGTGGGATCTCAAGTGGTCAGGTTCACGACATATTGTGTAATATGAGTAGACAGTGGGATATGGCCCATTCTCAATTAACACATATCATGAACTAACTAAATAAATAAATAAATAGAGAAGGATATATCGTTAGAGCACACGATTAAGGTACTCGGCGGACGCATGGTATTTTGACCCACGACTGATAAATCACATACCCGATGGTTAATTCATTAATGTTCTAACATCAATTAAATAACCAGAAAGGAAACCTTCTGCCGAAACGGGCTAGTCTCTTTGATTCATTTCATTTCAACTTTATTTTCGTGCTTATATCCAATTAAGGTTCAAACACGTTATCATGGGCACACATCTCAGTTGTCTATCCATGGCCGGTTAATTGTTAGTAGATGTTGGTGAGTGTTAATGAGAGAAATGAGGTTATAGTGTGGCCTTACACCAATTGAACCCTTACGAACTCGATTTGGGTGGGAGGCGGTACGGGGATACGAACACTGTACCTACCAGCCTTTTGAGACACGTCGAGGCCGGTCTTTTTTTATTAGCAGGAAGGGATGTTATAAATTCATCACATTGGACAAATTGGACTTCGAATGTACATATTGTCACACGAGCGAGAAAACTGGTTGATAGCGACAAAATGGTCATGGCGACAAAATGGTCTGTAACATGCCGAGATTCAGCCCTGCACGGCGGGAGGAGCCCATAAAAAATTCACTCCTGCAGAGCGAGAGCACTGTGTTTGTTTGTTTTTGCCTTTTTATATAACGACACCACTAGAGCATATTGATTTATTAATCATCGGTTATTGGATGTCAAACACTTGGTAATTATAATATCAATCAGATTAGGGGTACTGTGTAGAATTGACAACGAATATTGCTAGCACAAGTACAGGAAATAATTATAAAATGTGTGGCACGTGACCCGTCATTTGAAAAACATTAAGGATCACAAGCCTACTGTGACCCCTAAATATATTTGATTATATTACTCTATGTTCAGCAAATTGTGAAAGCTCCTAAATTAGGAATCCCATTAAAATTAAGCTAAATCTACTCCTTCAAAAAAACATTATGCATTTTGTAAATATTATATTATTAAAACATCCACCGACGGGTTAAGATTGTGGCGCTACATTTTGAATTTGACATAATAACTGCATAATGCATAAATATTTATGTGCACTTTATAAATTTTGCATAATCCTGTCGTTGACGGTTACTGAACAAAAATTCTGCGTTACCTTTATTCCCTGCAAGCGAGTGTATGTAATTATATTATTCATAATATTACTAGATGGATTAATAATAAACAATCCACGAAAGGGGTGGGGGTGCGGTTTTTCGGTGTGTCCTGCATGGGTAAGTGTTACGGCAGTAAATTATGTATTTACCATTTTATTCGAGACATTTGCCTCCGTAATAACTTGGATTTATAAAAAAGAAAAAGGAAGAGTTATATTTGGCAGCGTGAACTGCGTTCCACTTCAATCCCAAGTGATCACATATGGAATAGCCCAGAGCTAATAATAGCAACAGATTAATGTTGACATCTAGATCTAAGGTCAGTCATTCTTTCTTTCTTTTTTAAAAATAAATAAAATGGTACACCACCTGTTTTCTACAAACATACATAACTGAACTTGTTTTCTTCTATATTTTAGGATGCATTAAGTAAAGTTTCACTGAATAATCAAGAAAGTGATATGCATTTGCGTGTGTCTAGTTTATTCGCTATGCTTTTGTATTGGCGGGTACCTGTGCTTTATTATTTATGTTTTTAATCATTAACAAACTTCCATCGATTTTGATATGAATGTACAATCTTTAAAAGAGGTTGAAATTTCCGATATACTGGTTTTGTTTTGAGATAATGTTCCAAAAAGGTCATCAATACTGAAAATGCATTTAGATGCAATGCCGCCACATGCTATTGTGTCGTGAATTTCACTCCCTTAATGGCAGCCGTACCGTTACGCCATCTATCGATAATCTAGGGCTCAGTCAAATGCATGTATTTTAATGGAATTCTTTCAAGGGGTAGATGCACTCTGACTATCTTTGTTGTCTCTACATATATACGCGAGTACACCCACCTGACAGTAAACATCTTCAGGAGTTTTATTTTAAAACATTTTTTTGTTTAATATGACATATTGCATTTGTACAAAACTATATGCAAATATATATGCCTTATGAGGTGTACATTATATAGGTTGCACTGTAGAAACAACAGTTTCAGTGAGGTTGTCAGTTTATGTCAGAATACACCAGCTCCTGGTTGACATAAAGACACATAACTGGACAGTTTTTGAAAAATGTATGTTATAAGTATAGGTAGTACTAAACCAAATAACTTCCGGCTGGGTCAAAGTTCGAGGTGCACCCGACTTTTGATAGAGAAGTGAACACCACAAGTCCTGTGATTTGTGATGAATGTGAGTGTGTTGGGTGTAAAAAAAAGGTTTCATCTGGGTAAAAAAAAAAAAAAAAAAAAAAGGTTTCATCTAGTACCACTTTGTGAAGTAGCCGTGTGCTTGAAACATGTATGGGGTACCTGTAAAAAAAAAGTACTCGAATTTTGTACGGAACTAGGGTAGTCATAGACGCTACCCGTTATCTCAGAAATGAGCATATTGAGACCCATTTTTTCTGATTCACTTTAAGGGCGAGGAGTGGTAGTATTTATATCCGTGGCATTTATGTCGAATGGTACGCTGCAGGTTCAAGTTCAAGTTCTTTATTGCCTTAAGATTTACATCTTATCAGCATTAATAATAACATAAATATAAATACATCTATATACAATATGTACAAACAATGGTGGATAATAATAAATAATATAATTAATCATTCAATTACTTAATTAATCAATAAGATAATTAAGTAACATGGAATTAAAATATTTAAATGATCAATACATACTTATAAATAACAATAATTATATTTCACTATTCATTAAATTACTATAAAATTACACTATTTTTTTTATTCTATTAATTAATTAAAGAATTCCTTATTATATTTGCTGTTATTAGGTATTTCCCAAGATTGTTTAGGTCTTTATTATTTCCAGTGGTTAAAAGTTGTGAAAGTTTAAAAACGCTGGGTCGCATATAGTAATAACTTTTTATATACTTTTTTCTTAGGTCGTAATATTGTGGACATTGCAATATAAAATGAAACTCATCTTCTATCTCATTACTGTTGCAAAGTGCACATACTCTTTCCTCTCTGTTAATGTTCCTGTATCTACCAGATTCGATATTTAATTTATGTGCACATAATCTCATTTTTGCTATTTCTTTTAAATATTTTCCTTCTAATGGCTTAGTAAGGTAAATTTGTAATTTAAACTCGTTTATCAAATTTCGATACAGAATGCCCTTATGCGTGGTAATTAATTTACTAAAACAATGTTGTTTAAAACTATCGCATAATCTTTCCTTAATTACATTAAAATAATGGTCCTCAACATAGGTTAGATTCCATATATAGTTAAGACCCAACATATTAAGTTCCCTTCTAACATTCGTTAACCAATTATCTTCATTCTCATACATTTCATCATATACAGCTTTTAAAATACAATTACTAGTATTACGTAGCTTTATCCATTACTTGAAGATTCACAGTTTTCTTATTATTTGTAAAGGAAATCGACCTAATTCACTGTAAGCAAATTCAGTACAAGTTCCATTCCGTACACCCAGAAGCTTCTTACAGAATTGTATATGAATCTTTTCAACGTCCTGTGCGGAATGGAAACCCCATACTTCAGACCCATAACTAAGTATACTATTCACATAAGTATCGAACACTGATAACATGGTTTCAATATTAAAGTAATTTTTACTACATACATTGCGAATTGAAAATAGAGCTTTGCGTCCTTGTTCTGCGAGTCTTTTTTGGCAGCGACTGAATTTTCCGTTATAAAAGAATAATAGGCCAAGATATATAAATTCATTAACAACTTCTAAAGAACTACCGTTATAAGACCATTTTTCGTTTTCCCTTACTTTGCCTCCGTTTCTAAAAACAACTATCTTTGTTTTATTAATGTTTACAGTTAAATCCCATCTTTTGGAATAATTTGAGATAGCATTAATTAGTTTCTGAAGTCCTTCTGGCGTTTCGGCTAAAAGAACCATGTCATCAGCGTACATTAATAGGAAAATATTTAACATTTGAATCACAACATAAGGGCAATTATCAGTTAACAGATGCATTTCACAATCGTTAACATACATAGAAAATAGAATCGGAGACAAAACCTCTGCTTGAAATAAACCGTTCTTACATATGAAGAAATCTGAAAATACGTTAGTATATTTAACATTATCATATAAAGATCGGATAATAGCAAGCAATTTACCCTCGATTCCCTGTTTAATAATTTTATACCACAAGTTTTGTCTATTAATAAAATCAAAAGCTTTTCTGTAGTCTACGAAACAGCAGTATAGACGTTTTCGATTCTTCAGTGTTCTTTGAATTAATGCTTGCAGTATGAAGATAGCATCAACAATTGACATTTGTTTTCGAAAACCAAATTGTGCATCTGTAATTACATTATTTTTGTGGTCAAAATGTAGTAATCGTTCATTTATGATAGATGTAAATAGTTTTCCCAGGCAACTAACTAATGTAATTCCTCTATAATTATCTGGATCGTTAGCATCTCCCTTTTTAAAAACAGGTACAATACACCCAACTGACCAACTGTGCGGGAAGTGACCTGATTTAAAAATATTATTAAACAACAATAATAGGCATGGCATCAATACATTAACACAGACAATGAAATATTCATTTAAAATATTGTCATATCCACTTGCTTTGTCCTTCTTTAACTTGTGTACAGCAGTGTATATTTCATGATCAGTTATATCACTATCTAGTTCTGTATACACCGAGTCATGCGCACAACTATCATAATTTGAAAGGAAGTCAGTTACGTCATTGTTAACGATTGGTTCTTTTGAAGCTAGATTTCTGAAATGTTTATTAAAGTCGTTACTACTCAGATCCGAGTTGGTACCTTGTTTACGTTTTTCAAATTGTTTATAAAAAGTTTTGGGGTTATGTTTTCGCAGGAAATTCAACATATTGCCTTGTTGGCATTTGTATTCTCTTTTTAATTTCCGTTCTAATTGTTTATATATTTTTTTCACACGGCTAAGTTCAATACGATTATCGTTCGTTTTATTAGTGTTAAAATGTCGGATAGCGTCTCTATATTCTGCGTATCTTTGTTTACATATATCATTAAACCATGGTTTATTGTCAGTTTTAACCTTTTGTTGTTTGTTTCCACCCTGGTTAGTTGTGTATGTTGTGACTGAACAATGTGGTAATATAAGTTTGTTTAGTTCATGTGAGAAAGTATCTACACTTGCATCTATACTTTCCTGACTGTTTTCGTTTATGGTACACTTTTGTAGCAATTGGGTTATGTTTTCATTTAATTTCTAAATAATGACTGCGTTATTCTGATCATTCCATTTAACGTTAGTATATGTGTATGGCCGCTTGTCTGGTGTCTTATTAACTGGATCAATGAATGGTAAAACAAAATGAACTGTAAAACAAATTGGTGAGTGATCCGAAAAGTGATTAAACTGTCCTGACTCGAACTGTTGTATTAATTTCAAGCACTTTTCACTTACAAGCAGATAGTCCATAAGACTAGTGCCATTAGCATTGTAAAAAGTTATGTTACCATTTGTATCGCCAGAATGTCTACCATTAACTATTCGGCGACCACTGGTTTTACATAAAGATATACGTTTTCTTCCAAAATGATTAACAGTTGTGTCGTCACTGTTTCGCGGTGTGATATCAGTATCGGGAATATAATCGCAAACACTTGACAGTATATGGGCTGTCGATTCAGCGAGTCGATCATGAACAATAGTCATTTTCAATACCAGTACGACTGTTAAAATCGCCAACAGCAATAATATCTCCTAGCTCGGCATATCTACCTATGTGATCTTCCAGAGATACAAATAAATCAACATCAGTTATCTCGTAATATCTACTGTTAGCAGGAGGTATATAGTTTACAAAAATATACAAATCTCTCTTAGGATTAATGGAAGCACTGTTTTTAATTTTAAGTATAACAATACTATCACATGCTTTCTCAATGATAGAGCAATAATCTTTAATACAATCTTTTATATATATTACTACTCCACCTCCTTTACCGTGTTCTCTGGGTATACTGTATGTTATGTAGTTGGGTATTGATATATCACTGGAGTCAATCCAACATTCATATAAACAAATGATGTCATGTTTACAAATAATATCTAAAAATGCAGTGTCTTTAAGTTTATCTGCAATCGACCTGCAAATGTTCCACTATATTATTGACAAACCTCCATTCGTGGATTGCTATGCACTGTCAACATTATCGCGTGGTCCAGGTGAAGGCTGTTTCTCGGAGGTTGGGGTGGATGCTGCGCGCGATCGTTTCGGAGGTGGCGCTGTCCCTCGGTCTGTACGCGTGTTTCTCGGCGTGGTCTGTACGACTTGGCCTCAGACTAGAGTTATCCACCCATTTGGTTGTCCAAAATACGGAAGTTAATGCGAGAAAATATAGTTTTATTGTGATGTGATTAATGGCTGGGGAGCTGCTTAGTATACTGGATTGTTACACTGGGTTTGACAGGTAAGAGGATGCAGTTAGTGAATATGTGCACTTGGTTTACACTGGATACTGCATAATGTCCCCCAGAGCACATTGAAGTCATGCAAAATTTGTGTAAAATGCAGAGAAATGGGTGTGATTCGGTCCCTTAGCCCACGTGTGTTTGTTTACATTGATATAACGCGGAAAAGAGCTGGACAACAGATGTCGTCCTTTCGAGTGTTCAATGGGCCCAGGCAGGTAATGTTTCCCGTGAAATGCTAATGGCCTGGTGAAATTAATAAAAGTGCTACAGCCACTGGGGCTACATGAGAATACATAGTGAAATTAATTGTGGTCTGAGGCCTGATATAGTAGGATGTTTGACACAGGGTGACACACTTTGATACCTAATTGTGAGGTAACTATGTCAGTTACAGCACTCAAAATGTACATGCTAATTGTCCAGATAGGTGGAAATCTGAAACTAATCAGTTTGGGTGGTGAATATTTTATTTTGTTTAATTAAATTAAATTATATTATATTTATATTTTCAAAATTTGTAATTTCACAAATTATGACATAATTCAGCATGCATTGTACCCCTATCAGGTCATAGGTCATTCTTTTCAACCAGAATGTATCCCTGCACCCTGTGAGGGCCTCACTTTGAGTAATTGAGCTAATTGAACAAGTGAAAATGGAGGCTTTTTATCAAAAATACCAGAGGGTAATTTTTTCAAAATGTGATCCTGGGCCAAATGGTGAATGTATAATGTGGAATGGGCCTCCCAGACCAAATGGATATGGTGCTATTAAGTTCAAATCACCAATCACAGGCCAGTATCGTACAGTAAATGCTCACAGATTAAGTTTCATGGTCTTTAATAAGGAGATGGACCTAGATGGCAGTGACATCAGTCACCTGTGCCATAACCGTCTTTGTATGTTTAAAGATCACTTATCTGCTGAGCCACATGCAATTAACAGCTCGCGCATACAATGTGTGAACCGGGATGTCTGTCAGGGACATGGACAATACCCTCCCTGCCTCTTGCATCTCAGAATGCATAACATATAAGAATGTAAAACAATAACAAAGTTTAATTTAAAGAAATATTTTATGTCATAAAATCACATATAAATATCACATATAAATATCACATGATACATTTATTCAAAAGCATACATTTATTCACATTACTATTTTTTATTGTTTAAAGTCAGTCTTCAATGTGTAGGGTTCATATCCACAGCAGAAATGCTATCATGCAAACTGATAGTTCCTATATTATATGTATCACTTGAAGGTTTGTGACAAAAATTACTTTGAATAACTGTGGTCACAGGAGTTGTCTGTTCTTTGACTGTCAATATCTAATAATCCTTTCTTGTAGTCAGCTTGTTGATCTCTGTGCAAATGTTTATATCGTAAGTGATCTCTAATTTTACTTCCTTGCTGGACTAAGTGCCTTTTAATCACCTGTGGATTGTTTTGATATCTTTTTTGATAGTCCGACTCTTTGTCCATCTGACGCAGTGAACGCCTCACCCGAGCTGACAGTTCGATTCCACAGTACTTGCACTTTTCTATCATCGATGTTCCCGGGGCGTTGTTCAGCCTGTGGATGGTGGATGCAGCTCTCCCAGTCATCGTTCGTGAATAGTTCACATTCTTAGGTAAGGAAACACTGAGAGAACGGTTCGCAGCCTCACATTTCTGTGTGTCTGTATACAGTTTCATTTGCTCTACAGCTGAAATACTTAGTTTAATCTTCAGAAGTTCCAGTACTAACATTTTGTCATTTTCATTCATATTCAGCTCTGTGATTCTGTGTGTACACAGGAACATGGATCGGTGCCACCAGTTGTTCGTTATTCCTCCACTGCAGACGACCGAGTACCGCGAACACTTTGAACAGTCACCACCGTAGCACGAAAGTGTCGATTGCAGGACCTTTGGTAAGTTTCGTTTCAGTACACCGATATTACCAGTGTGTAGTTTCATCAGTTCTTTAAGAATTAAACTGCACCTTGCTTTCATATCCTGGCTGAATACCTTCTGTGCTTCACGCTTTTGTTCACGGGTGTACCCAGTAAAAATGTCGGGACTGAAGTTAGCTTTGTAACACTTACGAAACTGACTCTGACCTAAGTGGGTTGGATCGGCTAGCCGCTGCACTTTCAACATTGGATGTAGAAGTTTCAAAGCACTACCAACTCCAGCAGATGATCTGGAATCTCCATCTGTTGTGACGTATTTTATGAGAATACCTTGTAGAGCCAAGTCTGTTCCGATATCTTTTCCCATCTCGTATTCCGACAGCGGAGCAAATGGCGGCAAGTTTGCTGTGCAGTCAGGATGACCACCGGGACACGTCACATGAATACCTTTGTTTCTTAACCAGGCTCCGGTCCAACAAAGTTTATTCTGGAAGCAGGCACTTACAATGAATTTTCTTTCAGTCATTGTTTCACACGCAAGTCCTATAGCTTGTGATGCATTCTGGCCCGGTTTCTTCCGACTTGTTATTGTCGTGGAGTTGTATCTCCCATCCATGGCTATGTTAATTTCATCACGTTCATTTCCACGTTTCATGTTAATGTCTTTCAGTAGCTCAACTTTTTGAGCCATATCTTTTTCATTTAGATCTGTTACAGCCGTTGATACCTTGTATGATGTTCTCTGCATGCTGCTCCGACACGGTGGTGGAATGTCCATGCCTGCCAATAGCACTCTCGCTCTCGTATTGCCGACGGGAGTATCTTGGAGACCGATAGCAAGACCCACATTAGTTTTTGCTGTATTTGGGCCAGGTTTATTTGTCTTCACCTCATTGTACAATTTGCTTTCAGGAGCAGTGAAGTCACAATTCACACAGTGTAGTGTGACTTTCCAACAAAGACCCCACTTAACCTCTTTTAATATTTGCATTTCAGGCTCGTCGCACTCAGGGGAAGCTGTTGAGTGGTATCTGAAAGCTGCATTCCATGCATCTACCATTCTGTCATTGTCCATTATTCTCATGCCTTCTTTGTCTTTTACACTGTTGTTCTTCTTTCATTTCAGACGCAGTACATGTACTCGTAATGGGACGTAGCAGGCGGACTGGCTGTGACGCACCTTCGCAATCTGGAGTGGATATGGTGGCTGAAGTGGAACTCGACTTCGTGACCAAGGCAAACTCGTCTATATTCATCCGGACTACTGGTCGCAACTTCTCAGTGTGAGATTCTGGACTTGCATGTTCATGCAGCAGAGTTGCACCGTTATTCCAAGGTGCATGTCCCTTCTTGAACTGTGTCTTTCGTCTTGTATTGCCTTCCATGGATGTGACTCGTAGTGTATAAAACAGTGAAATACTTATTGTGGTATGCATGTCCACCCTTATATATATGTTCATGTGTGATGTCACTTTCAGTTCTGATGCATTACAACATTTCAGTGCAGTGGCAGTTGACAGCTTTTTTTTTGTTCACTGTGTATTCGGTACTGCATCTTTGCAGACTGGTGCCCTGTCCTCTGCATTCAGGTGTGACCTGTTACGGTGTGCAGACACCTTGCTAATTACCCTCACCAGAATGACACTCGAGCAGTCCTAATTTGTAATTGGCATATATTGACTGTGTGCAGTATCCAAAATTTTACAGTTTTAAAGATTAAATTTTGTTTAAAAAGAGAACTTTGTGGGAATTTTTTTTTTGAAAATGTATCAATTTAAATTAAATTGATTTTTTTTTTGAAAAAATCATATTCCTGCCAACTGCTATATTTCAATTGCAGAGAACACAATAAGGAGCAAGTTTCTTTTTGTTGTTCAGAAAAATGTCTGTAACTTTTAAAGTTATTCCATAATTACTAGTCCACTATTGGGAATAATTTGACGCAGATTGCCGCCTTTTGCGGCACAGGCAGTCCCCCATTTCACAGGCTCCAATAGCCATATTTGGTATCAAATATTCTTTTTATTGCCTGTATGCAACTTGACATATGTATTTAAATGCCATATGTGAGTTTGAGTGTCATGGTGAAAACAATTTTGGTCTGATAGGCCTCAGACTAGAGTTATCCACCCATTTGGTTGTCCAAAATACGGAAGTTAATGCGAGCAAATATAGTTTTCTTGTGATGTGATTAATGGCTGGGGAGCTGCTTAGTATACTGGATTGTTACACTGGGTTTGACAGGTAAGAGGATGCAGTTAGTGAATATGTGCACTTGGTTTACACTGGATACTGCATAATGTCCCCCAGAGCACATTGAAGTCATGCAAAATTTGTGTAAAATGCAGAGAAATGGGTGTGATTCGGTCCCTTAGCCCACGTGTGTTTGTTTACATTGATATAACGCGGAAAAGAGCTGGACAACAGATGTCGTCCTTTCGAGTGTTCAATGGGCCCAGGCAGGTAATGTTTCCCATGAAATGCTAATGGCCTGGTGAAATTAATAAAAGTGCTACAGCCACTGGGGCTACATGAGAATACATAGTGAAATTAATTGTGGTCTGAGGCCACTTCGCGGTAAGAGCGAGGGTCTGCTCGTGTCGGGGTCTTGTCTTTGTACAGCTTGCCATCTATGTACAGTTTCTCCCTCACCATTTTGGTTTTATATCCTGCCTGTTTATATCTCTTGGAGACGGGGTATAGCTGTTTGCGTCGCTCCTCTACCACAGCAGGGAATTGCTCGTTGATGCTGTACGGCTTGCCCTTAACTCTGCAGGCGTGATCTTTGACAGCGGTCAACTCTTTGTAGTATATGAAACGCGCAATGATGGGACGCGTCTTACCATCACGTCGTCTACCAAACCGGTGTACATTGCCGAATTCCAAGTCCCAATCTATCCCGAGTTCATTGCTTATGAATTCTGTCAAGACACGCTCAGTATTTTCGTCACTGTTCTGATGTAGACCGTTGAAGATGAGGTTGTTTTTCATTGACCTGCACTGTAGATCTACAATAGTGGCTTTCATTTCCTCACGTTCCTTCCGAAGTTGCTCAAGCTCTTTTTTGATGGCCTCATTATCAGTTGTTGTGGAATCCACTGAACGTTTTATCTGCTCAATGTCAATCTTACTTTTGTCGCATGTTAACTTTATATTGTCATATGGGTTACTCATACCTTGTACGCTGGTTTCGAGCTCTCTGGTGTTTTTGTGGATGGTGTTAACAGCACCTTCGGGTGAATTCCCCTTCGTCGCTAACGATACGAGAGGTGACTGGACTTCTTCAATCTTTTTGACGTATATTTCAATATGTGACAATCTTGAGTCCATTGGTCATCAGTTGAACAACATATTCGATGGAGCACGTTCCAACACTGTCACCAAACTCCCCATACAGCACCCCGCGCGTGTAGCCCAGAGCTGTTGACACATCGTTGTTTGCGGCCATTGTCTCATTATTGTTAGGGCTTACTACACACTGATAATACCCTTGGTCTTTAGCAACGAGTTCACGCGTCCACTACAAATCTGAGCAGTTGTCACGGTCAGTACAGCTGTACGGGTACAGTGTCATGCTTCAATGAACAACATACATGCATGCGAGAAATCTGGTTTATATGTAATAAATAGTTTCTTATTGTTCATCAGTGTTCATCAGATTGATTTTAACAATCATAGTCTATAATATACAATTTCTGTTGCCTATTCGTCCCGAGAATTCTCCTTTAGACAAGTAAAATGCAGTGCACGTTACAGTCCCTAGGATGCTAGATATTACGTTTTAACACCTATACTATTTAAAACATAATTTTCAATTGTTCTTCAATATCAATAATGTCTATAGGTACAACCTACGTAATTTCAGTTCACCTCAGTTCACCTCTTCCATTTTGAAACACATCTTGGTCTGTATTTAGGAAAACTTTATCGGAGCTCAGAATTCAGGTAGGTGTTTGAGTGTAAGCACCCTATTTCTTTTTCACAGAGCAAATTTCTGATCAAGGTGAATATTTTACCTAATTTTCTAAAATATTTGAATACAATTCTGGACTATATCACTACTTTTACTTTAAAGCTAGGTTACTCGTAAATGTATTCCACCAAAAAATAATTAATGTTTTGCATCTGACAATGAATTTGTATGGCAATGTTGAAGTTAACATCCAGATATAGTTTAACAGGTTTAAGACCACATTATGAATGCTATTCATGCTAAACTACATGTTCATAACAAAAAACCCACAAAGCAATGTAATATATGTCGTATGGATATAGTACCGAGAGTATACTCATCAGCAAGATTTACGCAGTTCCTGATATATATAATTCTCAATGTACATGCGTATATACATACCGAACTTAAAACATTCTGAACCTTTCATTATTGTATGGTATTTAATATTTGAAGACAGCATTATTTAAATATGGTGCGGTGCATTCTATCTGATCCATTTCCCTGGATATTTCGAACATCTTTATATTAAACAAATCTTACAAACATTAAAAAGTGAATTTACATACAATTCTAGGCAAGTCTGCATTACATGTACAGGTCACACAACAGTTCATCTTGCAATGGCCTGGAGTTGTTTTTGTTTTGTGTTTTTTGTAATATTTTAGAATTGCAGTTCTATTTATATGATGCTTAACTTATGTTTTGGTGTATATTATTGACATCAATCTGATTAAAATTAGCTCTACTGGTCTCACCAGTAGACCTAACAGCATTGCGTGGACTCTCATCTCCAGGTGACATTTCATCTAGAAATAACAATTTAAATATCGACCAATTACACTTCGCCTTTTATAGCGTCATTTGGGAGCATACATATTCTAAAAATATTTATGCAACAGGCGAACTTTTTGGTCTATTTCAACATTGAAAAAGTGTGGGGGGGGGGGAAGGGGGGGGACCGTTCAGTATTAAACTCTGGATTGTGTTCTAGTATAAACGTATGTATTGATGTATGAACATCTATATGTTGTATGTATGTCGAGGTTGACTATTACATACATAGATATTAACGCACTGGCGCAGGGGATAATTAAATCCTTTCTGGCCTCAAAAATTGTCCCATGCGGTTGCTGGGACTCGAACCTGTGGAACCGATTCGCCCGAAAATTGCAAGACTAACCACGATACGCTCTGAGCTATGTATGTATGTATGTATGTATGTATGTCGTATATTAAAACAAATGTAAATGGACCAGTTCAGTGCGATTCTCATTGGTTTTGTTAGCACTAAAATGTGTATTGTTTGTTTGTATTCTTCATACCGTTTTTTACATATTCCATTAAACCAAGGTTTATCATCTGACGTAGAACTATCCTGTGTTCTTGTTTGAATGTATCTACGCTAACATGCATACGTTCATAGTTCTTTTCATTTAAAACGGAAACTGTCCACATCCTATTGCTTGCAATGAATCGAGACAGCTTTGTTTCTGTAGCAGATAGTCACGATCACACCGGTACGCTTCTCGTCAGTATTGTCACATAATGTGGTAAAATAATGTGGCTAGTTACATAACTGCCACTAATCACCTATCATAAAGAAATCTTTGTTCACAACAAATTGCTAAAGCTTGTTTTCATAAATCAATTATTTATTTTTGCAAACCTATTAGTCAAGGGGCTGCACTCAAGTTTATATTACAGCGGAACAAGAGTCCGTACGGAAAAGGTAATTCTTATTAAGGCAATGTCATAGGTTCGAAACACTTAAACACAATTACACAACCAGGGACTTCGGCTTTGTCTTGGTGCAGCTAGAACATTTGTAGAGAGCTTGTATGCTGGTGCACACGAACCTTGTTTGGGTGCAAGAAATTCAAAACTTTCTACCAAGATTAAATCATTACCGAAATATCATACACATAAAGTTGTGTTTGATTGACAAATACAATTCATCAACCATTCCCCCCACCCACAACGGAGTCCAACAAGGGGGCACGAAGCTGAGGATAATCACCCGACAATCATACTAGAGATACATGTTGATATACTCGGGCAATAAGAAACAATAAATCGCTTGACTGACCCTAGCCACCGCCCCAAAGGCAACAAATACAAATGTAACATAATGTTCATTCAAAAAATGTTTGTTCTTGGGTAATGTAACAGAACAGAACTTTATTTACTCTCATGACTCCCATTCGGTGGCATCAGAGGAACATAAGTAATAATAAACATACAAATTGTCAAGATGATTTCAGAAACATATATACCACGATACAAACAGATGACCAGCTAAATATTAAAAACAGTTAAAATTACACATAAGTCAAGAAGCACAAAATTGTTTGTTAATAATTGATATAAACTTGCACAACTTACACTAATACGTTTTGACCTGAAGAGTTGCTGGAATTTGTATATATTTGGTCTATTTGCATAGTATTTGTTAAGATGTTTTAATCTTTCTTGTCTATTTTTTTGTGCATATAAATAGATAATGAAATTCATCTCCAACAATATTGCTATTACAAAGCGTACAGTTTCTATTTTCATATACAATATTTCTCCACCTTCCCTTTTTAACTGGTAAAAAGTGATTCTAAATTCTAAATCGAAAAAATGTTGTGTACATTGTTTTATCCAGAATGTTAAAATATGATTCTATTTCCAATTTTTCTTTAAATATTCTATAAGTAGTTCCTTTGCTGGTCGTAAAGATGTCATTTCTCCATGTTTGTAGATACTGATCAGGCAGTCTTCTCTTCACAACTCTTTTTAACCACTCCACTGATTTAAATGACTGCTGGTCCCAAACGTTATTCAATCCAAGCTGGTAAATAGATCTCTGATGTTAATTATCCATTTATAATGAATGTTTAAAGGGATATTACTGAGTTTGCTGCATTGTAAGATGATTCCGACTAATAAGATATTTCTACGATTAAATTTACATATTAAATTTATTTTTGTGTTTAGAATATCAGAGTCTGTATATTCAGTGTGTTTCTGGTCGTCTTAATATTTGTAAGAAGCCTAAACTGGATTTTGTCTTCAAATAATTTCGTACGTACGAAAAAATAGTTTTCAGGAAATAAAATGAAATTTAACCCAGTACAAATATTAGAACGATCAGAAACATGTTTTATATATAACCACTAATAGTTTATGCAGAAAAATATATCTGATATATAATTTCATTCGTTAAAAAGTATCTGTTAGTCGATAACATTTTAAAAATTGCAGCAAACTCAGGAATGTCCCTTTAACGACACCCCAGCACGAAAAATACATCGGCTAATGGGTGTCAAACTATGGTAAATGCAAAAACAGTAAGTGATGAGCAACATCAAGATACAAATTTGAAGATTCAAATAAAAACACAGTGTAAAGAACTGTACAAAAATACAAATATCACAGATAGATACTGACTATTACTCAAAATTTCAATTTTGTGCTGCATTGGCCATTCTCAAAGGGAATGTTACACCCCTGCACCACGGTGAGGTTACAGCACGCGCAGGGGCCATTTATAATGCGTACCGAATTGAATAAAATCGTAATACATTATTTGGTAGGACTTTTCAGATGGTTTTAGGCTTTTGGCCGTTAACAGCCGTGACCAAAACCAAATTATTCTTAGATGTATGTTCAGAGATAGAGGTGTTCTTCCATATTAACCATATAACATATATATTGGAGTACTTTTCCTGACACGCGCTAAATATCGTAAGAATTGAATATGAATCTTTTCTATGATATTTATATTTTCAAATCCCCAAATGTCACAGCCATATAGTAATATAGGAATAACTATAGCATCAAACAGCTGAAGTCTATATTATATCGACAAAGAAAGTTCATTTGACTTTTTTAAAATGTAAAACATGGCTTTTTTTCCTGTTGTGTTAAATGTTTCTTGCATAAATTAAATCTGTTACTTTTTTCAAACCAGATATCTAAATATATGTATTCATTCATGTTTTCTAGTATTTGATTACCCAAATAAAATATTTTCTTATAATCTTTCTTTGTTCCACCAAATACCACAATCTTGCTCTTTAATGTGTTTATCGACAGGTGCCATGTTTTACAATAAGTATCATAAGCATTTAATACGTTTTGAAGTTCATTCTCATTTCCAGCTAATAATACAGTATAATCTGCATAGGCCTACAACATAACAAACATAGTTAATCCAATATTCAAATATATAACAAAACAAAGGGTGGTGTGCTCTCGAGCTTGGCGTGACCAGCCGATTGATCAGGTCGGGCCGTCCCGACCACCCGTCTATGTGAACTCCGGGCCAAAGTGATGTATTGCCAGAAGTCATACCCGCAGGTATGCCCCATAATCCATCTTCACGGGTTGCACCTCACGGCAAAGAAGGTGCCACAAAAGGGGAGTTGTACTGTATTAGCCATTCTCAGGGACAATGTTTCATCCCTGCACCACGGTGAGGTTACAGTACGCGCAGGGGAAAGATACAGTAATGTATACGGTCACTGTAACTGGTGACGCTTTTCGTTTCTTTTTCAGCAAGTGTCTTTGTCGTCACGTCATATTTCCACCGGATTTCAGTCGACTCATGCAACGTCATGCTGCAGAACGACACGGCTGTTAGCGTTTAGATAGTGCTAAAACAAATACAATCCGGCTGGGTCAGAGTTCAATGTGCTCCAAGCTTTTAATAGAGCAGTTAATATAGAATCTATGGAGGTTATTATCAGAGTGTTTTTCGATATCTTCAATATCGTATATTAGGAATAAAAATTGTATTATGCGAGCCTCTGGCGAGTATAATACATTATTTTTATTCCTAATATATGATATTGACGATACCGAAATACACAAGGGTAATAATCTCTTTATTATATAAGCTCAAGCTTAATACAACGGGTTTTTTTGTAAACTGTACACGCAACTTTAATTCCAGTCCGCCATTACTGGATATTCAAAAGACGTAAGAATATGTGACGCGGTTTATTTTTGAATGGAAATGACGTCAAACTCGAATGACGTCATTTTGGATGTCCTTACATCAAAATAAAGTTATGGCTAACATTTATTTTGTTTTCTGAACGCTGGACAGCTTTCAGTGTCAAATTGCCTTTGAAATGTTTTTGTTTGATGACTATGAATGCATACGTCAATCACGGAGTGTCACCCAAGTACGTTTGCTTAAATGTCAATAAACCTAGTGCCGAGACCTCGACTAATTTACATCTAATTTGCAAATTATCAAATTCTTAAAGTATGTGATCTGAAAAATATCACATACACTGAAAATGTAAGATATTATATGATAAATCAGTGTATGTTGTCAATTGTTTTTTGTTTTTTTATCTGGGCAGTTAATGTATACAATTGTACTTCATCTAAAACCACTGTGTCAAGCAGTCTTTTGCCTGATATATGTCTTAACGACACCCCAGCACGAAAACATACATCGGCTATTGGGAGTCAAATTATGGTAAAAGCAAAACATTAAATGATGAACCACATCAATATAAAAATACAAGATTTAAATAAAAACACAATGTATAGGACTGTGCAAAAATACAAATATCACAGATAGATACAATTAAAATTTAGAATAAAAGTCAGTATCTCGAAGAAATTGTAATAAAAGTTCTGGATGGAATCGAAATGATTCCATCACATTTCTGTGACTAAATATATCTTTTCGAGTTTCTTTCAAATACTTACACTCAACCAAAGTATGGCGCACCGTCAGAGTACACTGACAGTGCACACACTGAGGTGGAGGATCTTTCTTCAGGATAAATGAATGGGTCAAGTAGGCCTAGGTATGACCGATGCGAGCACGACACAAGACTATTTCATACTTCCTGCACTGTTTATATGAGGACTGCCACTCCCAAGACTGGCTTGATGGCATGAAGCTTGTTCGCAATCGCACCATCCCAATCATGTTGCCAAGTCGAAAAGATAAAGTGGTTGATACCATGTTAAAAATCAATATACGATACACCAACCTTGGCATGAGACAATTCCAAAGCAGACTTGGCAGCAGAATCTGCCTTTTCATTACTCCTGATGCCAACATGGCTGGGCACCCAACAAAATACAGTGTCTTTATTGGAAATGCATAAAAAGACACACTTTCGTATCACCACCCCAATTAAGGAATGGTCCAGCTTCATATTGCGTAAACCTTGGAGACACGAAAGTGAGTCGGTAAAAATAATAAATTTGGATGCACTTGAAGAAGTAATTTATGAGGCATCCATAACAAGGGTTACATCAAGTAATTTTGTAACTTCTTAGTCATCCTTTTTTACAGGTGTCTATTTACATCTTTTGCCCTTCTTCTGGTGGATGTAATATATAATCTGTAGCACACTATATAAAGCGTTTGGAAATATGCAATTATGCCAACTGTAAACAGAATGCGATTCTGTATTTATTTATTTTTTTGTTCCACATGTTTTAATAATTACAGTGGGTCTCAAAATAAATAAAACACAAACAAAACATATTTTAAATAGTTTCTTATTAAAAGATAGCACCGCCAAAACGCTTCAATTGGACATCTGGAATCTGATGGAGGCTGTCTATCAAAAGGTTGAGGACCATGGGCCTAATTCACAAAGGTCACTTAAGGCGCTGCTAGACAATGAAGCATCCTCTTTGCAAGTCTTTTAGCAATGCACTGCTAGATCGCAAAGTTGCTAGAGTTGAGTGAATTAGGCCCCAGATCAACATAGCATTGGAATACATTTGAATGGTTGTATGTGTTGCTGATACCTTTGTAGTGTTTTATATAATCACAGATTGCCCAGTGAGAAGGAAACGACAAAAACTAGACATAGTTTCCTGTATACTGAGGTGGCTAACAAAACGTGCACTTTTCGTCAAAAGCGTGAATCTTCGCATTTATATACCTTTACCTATTACGAAGCCGTTCAGATATGCACCAAAGTCAGTAGCACTCCCTGGTTGCCAGAGAGTATCTACAACCCGTACCTTCTTTACATGTTGGAAATTAATAATAACTTACGAATATCTGCATTCATATGTATAGCTGTGATACATGCAGCCACATATTATGGGTGATGAGTACAAGAGCGAGTAATATATTGGTAGGCAGAACTTGTATTTTCAGGCCACGAAGCAATCGTATGTAAAATGTACACCCAATACAAACCATGACACTTGACACATAGATAGATTCCTTAATACATTATGAACAGTCAATAGCAACCCTTGGTGGCCATGGGTGGAAAAGAACATCCCCTCCCCCCATATGAAGGAAGTTTCTTATAAATAATTGGATAAGTTTACAATCATACAGTATCTGTATTTAAATATCTCTTATGCAGTGGGTATTAATCTTGCATTAACTCTAAATGCATGTGGATAGTTTGGTGGAGCTGTCAGGCATTAGTTGTGTGGAGACATAATTTTCGTACCACCAGCCAAGCAGTGGTATTATAGGCATCAAAAATAAATTACCCCGGGACCCCAAAATAGATCCGCCTATCCGTTTTGGAATGTGATTAAGGATAATAGTCAGGCAGCTTGTATCTAATGTGTGATACATTTCAGACAAAAGCACCAATTCTTTCAAAATGCATCCCATTGAATTAGTTTTCAATTTTCAATAGGTACCAATTCTTCAAGACACACTATTGCGGTCATATTATCATGTAAACCTATTAGTACTAACGAAGCACCATTGCCACCTAGCCTCGCAATTTCGTTATCTAACCTTACATTTTTGGTGTCAAGAAATGCAATTATACTATTCAAATAATCACAAGATATTTTTTTATAAAAAGGTACAACATATGGAGACTGTTAAGGGGGAAAACTGCAACATCTATAGAGTCTTACCAGTTTTTAGCTTTCGTATCATTCTTTTCAAGACCATATCTGGTGGAGTCTGGTCGTGTATAATGAATGCATGAATGCATCAATGAATGAATGAATTAATGTTTAACGACACCGCAGCACGAAAAATACATCGGCTATTGAGTGTCAAACCATGCTAATGCAAACAAATAAAGCGATGATCAACATCAACACAAAAACTCAAGATTTAAATAAAAACACAGTGTAAAGAACTGTGCAAAAATACAAATATCACAGATAGATACTGACATTTACTCAACATTTTAATTGTATCCCGAAGAAAACAAAGGGATTTGTGCTGTATTGGCCATTCTCAAAGAGAATGTTACAACCCTGCACACCACGGTGAGGTTACAGCACGCGTAGGGGATGAATGAATGAATTAATGTTTAATGACATCCCAGTACGAAAACATATGGTCGTGGGTCTAGACGTGTATGTCCTCGTTGTGTGTTGTGTTGTGGGCGGGGAATTATTATATACATGATGGCAAACTTAATGGAGTCATTTGTTAGACAGTTGAAAAAACGAAGTTTGTTTTGTTTAACGACACCACTGGAGCACACTGATTAATTAATCGTCGGCTACTGGATGTCAAACATTTGGCAATTCTGACACGTAGTTATCTGAGGAAGCCCGCTACATTTTTTCCATTAGTAGCAAGGGATTTGTTATATGTACCATCCCACAGAGAGGATAACACATACCACGGCCTTTGATATACCAGTCGTGGTGCAGTGGCTGGAATGAGAACTAGTCCAATGGGCCCACCGACGGGGATCGATCCCAAACCGACTGAGCATCAAGCGAGCGCTTTACTACTGGGCAACGTCTCGCCCCTTGTCAGACAGTGTCCATCTTCTGGTGTGTTAATTGTCGCACAGTCAGCATGAGAGAAATCGTTGACCTCCCAGCCGGCAAATGTGTAAAACAAATGGGTTCTAAGTTCTGGAAAATGATATCTGACGAACATGGCATCGACCTTCGCACTATATTTAGTGCGAACAGCAAGGCATGGTAGACTAAACACTTTTGGGGCATGTTCACTATTTTTTGCTTCCTTTAATAAATGAATCGCAAAATATATAACAGTGATATTTTATTAATTAATAATACATTTTCTGACTGTTTTATAAAGGTATATTTAGAATTACTGTTTAATATCAGGGTAGCATGGCGCTGATTAAGGCAAGATGGAGACTTTTTCACAACTGTAATTATATATCAAATATATTTTTCTGTATAAACTATTAGTGGTTATATATAAAACATGTTTCTGATCGTTCTAATATTTGTACTTGGTTAAATTTCATTTGATTTCCTAAAAACTATTTTTTTTCGTACGTACGAAATTATTTGAAGACAAAATCCAGTTTGGGCTTCTTACTAATATTAAGACGATCAGAAACACATTCAATATACACCCACTGATATTCTAAACAAGAAAATATATTTAATATGCAAGTTTAATCGTAGAAATATTTTATTAGTCGAAAACGAATGTCCCTTTAAAGGGACATTCCTGAGTTTGCTGCAATTTTTAAGATGTTATCGACTAACAGAGAATTTTTAACGATTGTAATTACGGCTGTGTATTAAACATGTTTGTGATCGTTTTAATATTTGTACTAGTTTAAATTTCATTTTATTTCCTAAAATATAGTTTTTTCGTACGTACGAAATTATATGAAGACAAAATCCAGTTTGGGCTTCTTACTAATATTAAGACGATCAGAAACACATTCAATATACACCCACTGATATTCTAAACAAGAAAATATATTTAATATGCAAGTTTAATCGTAGAAATATTTTATTAGTCGAAGACATCTTACAATGCAGCAAACTCAGGAATGTCCCTTTAAAAACAGAAGGATGTTTCCAATAATAGGGTTTAATAAATTTGCGTCGTAACGGAGTATAAACTGCAAATAAGAATCAAATGAAATTCACCCTCTTCATCAAATGTGTTACAACAGAAACAGGTAGTCTTATTCAACTTACTGTACTAGCACAACAACTATGCTATACAACTCGAGTCATCTCCTCCACTGCAGAATTGTCTTGCCTTGCCGCGTATATGTAATATGTATAACCATATCCGCGCATGGGTACACGTGATACACGTGTTTTTGGGATAATTGGGGTTACGAATTATTTCGGAATGTCTGCCACTGGTTCACTAAAGTTCTCGGTTTCGGCTGAAGCAGAGAATCGGTTACCTGTCGGGTAGGCTGCTCCGACGAAGGCACCTGTATCTCCAACGGCGAAGGTGGCGTCAACACGGGTTGTGCGCAAGGAGGCTGTGGTGGCTTCTACCGCCGCGGTTCCCCCTTTTTCCCATCCTGTGTGGATGGAAGCCGACTGGAGCGGCTCCAGTTTGGCGAGTTGGGTGGCTAGCGCCGTGTCAGCCTCGGTCGGTTCGTTTTTTTTTTTACAAAATCCGACGTTCCGCCCGTTGCAGGGTGAAGCCATGGGGATCCTGTCGTCGGCGGATCCTCACGTTGCACACTGGGTGCAGGACTCGTTGAGTCCTCCCTATGTGTATGTTTACCCGGAGGGGCCGGTTCCGCCATCGGTTACGCCGGGTTTGCGGGAGACGGCGACTTGTTTAGGCGCTGCTTTGCCTACCTCGTCGGACCGAGGTAGAGGTTCACGGCGGTACCCTTCGCAGATGTGGCAGGAGCCTTTGGTTCCTGTAGATTCTCAGGGTCGGCCCGGAGGTTTTAAAGAAAGTTTGTTTGAAAATTTCGTCTTGTGGCTCCGCGCTACGCCGCAGGTGGGACTTGTGTCTCAACCTTCGACTCCAGCCGTGTCGGCTGTTCCGCCACCGCCTGGTTTTCCAGCGCGGTCTGTGCCTGTTTCCACCCATGATAATTTTGGCGATGCGGGGTTGACGCATGGACAGAGGTTTGGTCCCGTCCCTTCCCTTCAGGGTCAGCCGCGGTCTTCGGTGCCGCCGGTTTTGAGGGAGGCCCCTTCCGAGGAAGATTTGCCTTCCGGTTCCGGTTTGGAGTCGGAAGATGTTTCAGACGATCCGGATTGCCGAGCGGCGGGACTCGATGCCTCTGTCCCGCCTGCGGAAGATTTCGATTATGCAACGGCTCTGCAATTCGTAAGTAACGAAGTCCGACTTGTATGCGCTGACGCTTTCCCAGCGGAGATGGCTGTTCCCACTATTCAGGGCGTTTCTTTTGGAAATCGATCGCTGGTGGTGGAGACTCCGCGGCCGGAGCTTGGTATTCCGCTTGCCCAGGAGGCACACGAATCCTTACTGGAGATTGATACTTTGATCGCTGGCACCGATCGTATCATGGGAGCGGTGGTGGAAGAGTTTCCGGCGGCTTTAGCCATCGGGAAACTCTTACCCGGTACAAAGCTGGTGGCCCCCACTTCGTACCAAACGTTGGGCGCATCTTTCCTGAACCATGCTGCAGTTGTTTCTGCTCGGGTTAAGACTGATTGTCATCCGGCGTGTTTTGTACGTGTCGCCATCGGAGACCTAGAGATGATGGAGAAGTTATCGAAACTTCTCTTTCAGGTGAACAATCATCTAGGTGATGATGATAACTAGTTTAACGTGCCCATATACCACTAGGGTTTCGAACACGCCCATCCCGAGTCCGACCTCCGATAAGATCGGTGGCCTGACTCGGGATGCAAGGGGGGGGGGGGGGGGGTTTGAAACTGGGCAGAAATTTGAAAATAGCAATTAGTAAAGAAATTAATAGATAAAATTAAAAAAATAAAAAGGTTACAAGCCAAAAATAAAAAAGAATTGACTGCTCGGTCGAATATTTATATAATTTGGAGCATTTTAGAAGGACAGTCCAAAATTAAATACGAGAAAGAAGAGAGGATCGGACTATTTAATAATAATAAAAAAAAGAAAAAAGAAGTAATTTCGACATAAAATTTTGAACGCAGATCTAAAAGTTTAAAGTCCGATCGATATGTCCACGCGAGTGGCCTCGTTAAGGCCGTTTGGGTGCACAGCATCTACGGGGAGGTGATGATGTTCCTCTCCTCAAAGTGAGGCACCAGTCTCCTGTAGCTGTGGGTGCTAAGGCAGTGGACCATCTGTGGGTACTGGGCGCCGGTGACGATCTTCATGATTCTGTGGATGGTGTTGTTATCCATGTCATGGCTGAGGAATCCCTGTCGGTAAAGATCATCCCGGCGCGACGTCACTACAATAGCTTCCACTCCCCGTAGTTTGACCGTGTGGATGGCGACCTGGTGGCCATCGGGAAACGTCTTGAAGTTTTCCTCGTAGACCCCGCCTGGCAGTCTGTCGGGGTCCGTGACGTCTCCCACCAAGTACTTAGAGTACTGGCCTTTGATCTTCCGCGCTGCCACTCTCCAGTCACCCGAAGAGGAAGTAGAAGGCCGCGTCTTGGCTGGTTGGTCCCCCGGCGGGGTCACGGCCTTCCTCTTGACAGCCCCAACATCCAGAGTCGCCGTCGCGGAGTCCCCCGTGGGTGGGGGTCTCGACGCAGACGAACGACGAGCGGGAACAGGTGACGCTGGTCGCGGTGCACTGGTTGGCTGCTCCACTTCCCGCATCTGCACAGTCGGTGCGGCTGGTTGGCGAGTCGCCTCCTGTCGCTCCGTCCGGATTGGTCGTGGTGGGGGCGGCGACGCAGACGGGACCGCCGCTGGCGGTTGAGCCGCCAGCTTTGTCCCTGCCTGAGCCGCCCCTGGCGCACGTTTCCTCTTCCTTGTTCTCTTCCTCTTGGCTGTAGCCGCGTCCCCATATACCAAAGTCACGGTTGCCATAGCTAGCCATCAATCCCCCCAGGTGGGGGGGGGGGGGGGTAGTTCGACTGAGAGTCGGTCCCGAGAGCATCATCTAGGTACCTTCCTTTTTGGGTTGGATAAGGCTGTGGAGAGTCTTCCCCCGATGGCTCGAGGTTGTTTGGCGGTTGCCGCGAAGGCGTCGCATCACATTGCCCAGATGTCTGGGCGTTTGTGGGCAGACTATCTCTTGTTGCGACGCGATCATTACTTGTCTGGGCTACGGGCTACCGGCTACCGGTGTTGTGAAAACGTATTTTCGCAGCGTGTCAGTGAGGGAGACCTTGCTGTTTGGGTCGGACTTCGGCCTTGTCATGGATAAGGAGTCTGTCAAGTTCGTTCCCCAACCCCAGCCTGATAACGCTCGTAAGCGCCGTTCCGGTGCTGCTGCGTTTCGCCCGCCTTCCTCCAAAAAACAGCTTTTCTTGAGGGGGTTCAGAATCCTAAGGTGTCTGCTCCTACTTGGCAATCTGGGACGGCGCCACCCCCCGTCAAACAGAATCGTGCTCGTCTGAGGGTAGCACGTTTTCGGGCTACCGCTAAGGGTACGGCACCTAAGCAGACGTTCCCGTGGGCAGCAGGTTACGTCATTTTCTTCCTTAATGGCGTCTCCTGCCAGACCTGGACCCATGGGTTCTGTCGGTCGTCAAGGAGGGATATCGGATTCCCTTTTCTTCCGCTACCCCTCTCACTTCTTCTCCTCCTCAGATGCCTCCGATGCCGTTGTCCGACAGGCGGGTTCTGGTGGAAAAGATGATTGCCGAGCTTTTCGGCAAGGGTGCCATCCACCAGGTGGATTTGGACTCCAGGGGGTTTTACTCCCATTTGTTCTTTGCCCAAAAGGAAAATGGCGAATGGAGACCGATTCTCAACCTCAAGCCTCTGAATGCATTCGTGGTGGTTCCTTCCATGAAAATGGAGATGGTGTAGTCTGTCCGGGCTTTACTCCAGGTTGGAGAGTGGACGGCGTCAATCGACCTAAAAGACGCCTACCTGCATGTTCCGATTCATCGGGATGTTTGGAAGTTCTGCGCTTCCTATTCGACGGCAAATCTTACGAGTTTTGAGTGCTGCCATTCGGATTGGCCACGAGTCCTCACGCCTTTACTCGCGTAGTCAAGGCTGTGGTACGCCGGTGCATTTGTTGGGAATTCGCATGCACAACTACCTGGACGACAAAAGTTAGTTCTAGAGCAGGGGGCTGATCCAAATGTGTTGGCAGCTCGCACTACACTGTTAACTGAGGGAGTATTAATGATTAAGAGAGTTAGAGATAGGAGGTTGCCGGCGACGGAACTAGCTAGGAAGCATCTGAGCTATGCTCAGAGCAAAATAAAATCAGTGTTTGATAGGAAGGCTAGGAGTCGGGAATTTAAACCAGGGGATAAGGTGCTGCTGTACCTTCCCATTAAACGGGGTTCATTGCAGAACAGGTATTTCGGGCCCTATGTTGTGCACAAACGGGTTAATGACACAGGGTATGTGATAAACACTCCTGATAGGGTTAGGAAAAGTAGGTATTGTCACATCAATTTGCTAAAAGGTTATTTTGACAGACTGCCGATAGTTCCAGTATTACCTGTCCAAATTGAGAGTCACTCAATTTCCTGTGATGACGTCAAGACTGCAGAGATCAAATTAACCAACAGCCAGATTCTAGCAGACTTGAGCCCCCAGCGAGCAAAGTTGACTACGTTGATACAAGACAATGTTTCCATTTGTCAGGACCTTCCAACGGTTACCAATTCCTTAAGCCAGGATGTGAGCTTGGAACCCAACGCTACACCGATTCGACAGCATGCCTATCGGAGAAAACCTGGAAAACGCGTGATACTGAAAAAGAAGGAAACGAAGTTCCAGTGGTCAGATGAATGCGAGAAGTCATTCAACCGTCTCAAGCAGATGCGCTCCTCGTCTCCCGTGAAGGCAGCACCAGACTACAGAATGCCTTTCAAGCTGGCTGTGGATGCCAGTGACGTGGGAGCTGGAGCTGTGCTGTTCCAGGAAGACGAAAATGGACTAGACCATCCTGTAAGTTTCTTCTCCAAAAAGTTTGACAAACACCAGGTGAACTATTCCACTATAGAGAAGTAAGCTTTGGCCATGGTACAAGCTCTGAAGCATTTTCAGATCTACGTGAAATCGGCAGTGCATCAAGTGGTGGTCTTTACGGACCATAATCCGCTCACTTTCATTCACAGAATGAAAGCCACCAACCAGAGAGTTTTGAGATGGAGTCTTCTTCTGCAGGAATTCCCAATTACCATTGAACATATCAAGGGCACATCTAATGTAATCGCTGATGCCCTGTCCCAAAGTTGAGACTCAGTGTGATTACTGGTAGTCACCTTATTACTATGTGTTATAAATGCCCGGATGCGTCGGTTAACGCACTTTTTGTTTTAATGTAGTATATTTCCCTATTCCTAGAGAAGAGGAAATATCCTTTTCGAGGTGGGGGTGTGAGTTGGAACATGCTCTTAATTTTGTTTTCGCCTGTGGCGATATTAATTGCTTTTGAGGGCCGTGTGCAGTTCCAATATGCACTTAAGCCCAGGTGGGCACTTTGTTACGTAATACCTCTGCGCGACCGTGGTCGAGCTGTGCCTAATACACACCCAGGCCAGGTGCGGAGGCCATGTGGCCAGTAGTTACGTAATACCTCCGCTAGTTCGGTAGGATCGAGGTATTGCCAGCGAACTAGGCGACGACCAGTCTAGGCTTCTAAGAAAAATATGCCGGCTTAGTCGCTGTGGAAATATCACTTGTAGGTATTCGGTATCGCGATGTGTGCTCAGACGATATTCGGATTTGGAATAAATAGCTAGGATTTAGATTTATCAGGGAGAAACATATTGGAAGGCTTCCAGGGAACGCGTCCGTTTGGACTTGGTAAATATTATTTCTGCTCTGTTGTATAACCTTGATGTGATTGATGTGACTTTAAATATTTTAATACTGTATTATACCAATATTATTTAGACAGTGCTGCCGGTAATCTGACGCAGTAAAACTGTAGGCTCACTGTTCTAATATATATAAAGTTTAACCAGTCATCCTAGAGGACCTAGGTAAATTGTAGGTTATAGTCTTTATTGTGATAGGTACCAGTATTAATTCTGTATTACAAGGTTACTGGATGAGTAGATATGGGTTAATTAAAAATTAACCAGTTAGGAATAGAGTTGTAATTCCTTTATTAATTAAGTTCCCCTGGAAGCGTTTCTCAATTATCACACGTGTGGGTGTTGTGTCACGGTGAAGTGATTAGAATATTGTGTAAACTAGACACCTAGAGATTAACTAATTAAGTGATCAGTTCTGGGTTGTTATTATTTGTTGTTGTTAATTAACTACTGCGGCAGTACATTTGTCAGCGTAGTATTAATACAGATTCCAAAGTGTATTGTGTTTTTGTTGTGTTTTCTAGTGAACTAAACGTGCTATATTACATATACTTTATATAAGATCTTATCTGTGATCATACCTAGACGAGCCACGCGAGTATAACCGCCCGTTACAGAAAGATCTAATAGATATACAGTTAGGAGAGATATTTGGATAATCGTGTTTCATTCAGTTACGGGTATTATAGTATCCCCGTGACAGCAGCCCAACCATGGTTTCCTCAGCTTCTGTCACTGTTAGTGCAGGAACCGGTGCGATCAGCCAGCGGCTGCGGCAGCCAGTGTGGCATCCGAAGCTGGGGGTCTTCCGGCTTCACGCGTGGAGGTTGTCAAGTTTTCCTTGCGAGGCAGAGGCTTTTCGGAACGAATTGCTGAACTCTTCTCCTCTTCGAAGCGCCGGTCAACTGAGCGAGTTTACCAGTGCCACTGGAGCGCTTGGGTTCGTTGGGCAGGTGAACGGAATTTCGATCCCTTATCACCTACTGTCAATGACTTAGCTGAATACTTTCTGGCCTTGGTCCAGGAAAGGAAGCTTAAAGTTCAGACAGTCAAAAGTCATCGTTCTTGCATCTTCACTACTCTCAGGCAGTGTGGTTGGACAGACTTTTCCATGAATCTCGTATTGCATGATATACTCAAATCTTTGCAATCTACGGTTGAGAGGCCTTCCATTTTGGCAAAATGGGACGTCTTTCTGGTTCTTCATGCACTCAAGGGTCCGCCTTATGAGCCATTGCGGTTTGCCACTCTTCGACTTTTGACTTGGACAACGCTTTTCCTGGTCTCTCTTGCGGTTTGTCGCCGTATTAGTGAGATTAGTGAGTTTGATTATAACCCTGATGGGTCGGTTACGTTGCGGACTGATCCCATCTTTGTGGCTAAGAACCAGGCGCCAGGAGAGGAGTTTCCTCCAGCAATCATTCAAAGTTTGTCTCGTACGTTGCCTTCTGATAATTCTGACCGTCGCCTTTGTCCGGTCAGGGCATTAAAGTATTATCTGCATCGTACTACACTTCTTCGTGGTGGGAACAAGAGGCTGTTTATTTCTTACACTAAACAGCCGGGAGATATTACTAAGAATGCTTTGTCTCGATGGATTGCTGCAACCATCAAGCTGGCGTATGAGACGACAGGAGATCATGTTCTGTGAACTTCTCAGTTCGGCCTCATGCGATTCGAGCGATCTCAGCTTCCCTGAATTTTCACGATTCCTTGGATGAATGCAGGAGTGTGGAAGGGTCGACATACGTTCGACCGCTTCTATTTTTGTGACATGGCAGTTGGTCCCGATGGCACCAGACGTATCCAGTCGGTGATTGCTGGTTAGCAGGTTGTTTCTGTACGAAGAGCCAGGAGACGAGGGAGACCTCTATTCCGATAGGCAGCTCGTACAGGTCGTGTCTGGAGATAGTTGAACCACCTTTTCGGGAAAGGGTGTGGTTGCTATCTGGGGAAGTCTAGTTTTCCTTTCACTTGTGAGATGGTTTTGCCTCACACGGGGGGTGGAAGATGTTTATCAATTCGGGTATTGATAATTAATAATCACTGAGACTTTTATACCTCGTATGCCTTGGTTGTCTTACACCTTGTCATTACTTGAGACGATTCACGTTGGTCGAATGGGTAAGTCCTCGTATTTTCTTACCTCCTCCCATTAATGTTGAATTCACGTGCTCTAACCGTGTTAAAGCACGTCCGTTATAGCATAGTTGTTGTGCTAGTACAGTAAGTTGAATAAGACTATTAGAAAATTTGTTTCTAATTTTCATTATTATTCATACTTACCTAGTACTAGCATAACAACGGTAACCTCCCACCCGCCCCTATGAGGTCATTACGGACTTTGAATCGAGGACGATGGTCTGCCCATGCGCGGATAGGGATATACATCCGGCAAGGGAAGACAATTCTGCAGTGGAGATGACTCGGGTTGTATAGCATAGTTGTTGTGCTAGTACTAGGTAAGTATGAATAATAATGAAAATTAGAAACAAATTTTCTAATTCTATTACATCGTGGAATATTGGAATAACGGCCAGATTCAACATTTAATGATTGAGCAGAAATTCTAAACTTACATATCATTCTTAAACTACAATCCCTTGGTTTCACTACGCTGGCTTATCCAGGTCAAAAACAAAGCCAGTATTTAGAAAGCGTGACACATTTGACGGGCTCGTACCGATCTCGGTTTTCATTGGCTTATCACAAGTATAGAATTCCCCCAACAAGAGATCACGTGAGATTTCGCAATTTTTTTGAAAACATTTAACTGTCTTGATTTAGGGGTCGTCTCATATCTCCAAAACATATTTATATCCATAGAGGTATGGTACAACGCCTTTCCATGGGTCGGTGAGTGGGGGATTTGCCTTGAAATTTTGACAGTGGCCAGCTGTTGGCATACGCGTTACATGTAGGGGGGGGGGGGGGGGGGGGGGTGTTACTAATTACGTAACGCTCTAGGGGTAGAGGAAGAGGGTACTGTGTTCGAGTTACGTTTCAAGACTATATGTTATTTTTATTCATTAGTTACACAGACAATTGTTGTCCATTCTTACTTCTGAAAAAAAATTCTTAATGTCTATAAACCTATTAATTAAGGCTCGAATGGGCGGGGCATTACGCATTTTCCTATATTCTGTTTGACACTTGGCGGGACAATTCTGTCGTAGTATATTTTATCACTTGATGCCCATTCAGTTGGTATTTCGGTGGGGTTTCCATGATTTATACTTACATCCAGAATATTGTCCTTTAGAAAAAAACACTGTGCGTTTTGTAACCACCTGTTGCACTGAACTATTGACCGTACCCGACTGTTTTCATTTGTAACAGAAACTATAGACATCCTCTTGCTTGGTATTATGGATCGAGACATCTTTTTTCATTCTGTAGCAGATACAATCAAGATCAAACCTGCACGTTTCTCGTCAATATTTTCACACTCTGTGGTAAAATAATGTGCTGTTATTTACGTAACTGCCACTAATCTCCTATCATAAAGAACTCTTTGTTCACTCCAAATTGCTAAAACTTGTCTTCATGAATTAAAGGGACGTTTGCTGCATTGTAAGATGTTTCCGACTAATAAAATATTTCTACGATTAAACTTACATATTAATTATATTTTCTGGTTTTGAATATCAGTGTCTGTATATTCAATGTGTTACTGGTCGTCTTAATATTAGTAAGAAGCTCAAACTGGATTTTGTCTTCGAATAATTTCGTACGTACGAAAAAAATAAAATTTGTGGAAATAAAATGAAATTTAACCTTGTACAAATATTAGTACTATCATAAACACGTTTATTACCCCAGCAGTCACTCATATTTTTCATATTTTCTTAGTGAGAAATATTCTGCATTGGTCTAACGTACAATACTATTGGACGATTTGACGCTTACAAACCAATGACGTTATCGGTACTAAATATGACGTCATCACGATTTGGCAAACATACAAAATGACGTCATGTAGTTTAAAGAGTTTGCGTTTATGGCTCTCAGTTTTTGGTGTTAAATTTATAACAAAATGGCATTTTAATGCAGTTCATTATAGATTTTGTAGCAGAATAAAAAGAACTTTTGTTTTTGAAAAGTATCTATGAACGTGATTAAATTACGGAAAGTGCTTAAAGTGGTTTACATCGTTTCTATACAGGTTGGCCTTC
Organism: Gigantopelta aegis; assembly: GCF_016097555.1. NCBI lineage: Eukaryota > Metazoa > Mollusca > Gastropoda > Neomphalida > Peltospiridae > Gigantopelta > Gigantopelta aegis. Next base: position 27,104,474 of record NC_054702.1, read on the forward strand.
GTACATGTTCGTCAAAAATAAAGGCTAAAGCTCGTGACAACTGAAATTTATTTCACTCGGGACATAAATTTAATAATAACTGGTAACTCGTTTATTATCCTCTATTTAATATACAGCCACCAATATTTTATGCAGAAAAATATATTTGATATGTAATTATAATCGTTAAAAAGTCTGTTAGTCGATAACATCTTAAACATTGCAGCAAAGTCAGGAATGTCCCTTTAATTAATTAATTTTAGCAGACCTATTTGTCAAGAGTTTGCACTACAGTTTATAATCCAGCGGAACAAGAGTCCATACTGAAAAGTCATTCTATTAAGACAATGTCATTGGTTCAAAACACTTAAACATAATATTCTTAGCACGTCAGTACATATTCCTATCAAAAGAAACTCTGTTGTTGATGTAGTTAAAGCCGCAAATTCAATAGCAGTAAGCGGATCAATAGTTTCTTGACAAGTTTCTGTTGGTTAATGAAGGAATCTTCATCAGTTATCTGAACTAAACTGAACTGGACTTTATTTACACGCAGGCCGTAGTCTACGGCATATGAGGACATTTTTACATAAAACAATTCATACATTGTGACAAGATGGTGAAAGAATAACAGAATACATAAATACAAAAACAAAAACACCAAAATACAATGACGTTCTGGTTTGTATATTAAACGTGTTTCTGATCGTTCTAATATTTGTACTAGGTTAAATTTCATTTTATTTCCTAAAATATTATTTTTTCGTACGCATGAAGTTATTTGAAGACAAAATCCAGTTTGGGCTTCTTACAAATATTAAGACGACCACAAAGACATTGAATATACAGACACTGATATTCTAAGCAAGAAAATATATTTAATATGTAAGTTTAATTGTAGAAATATTTTATTAGTCTGAAACATCTTATAACGCAGCAAACTCAGAAATGTCCCTTTCATGTATATTTGCAGGCATATAAATTGATGCCGCTACGATGTCCATTAATTCGGAAAGACTGCTTACCCCCTGTTTTCCTTTGACCCAGTCGAGCAGCTATTTATCAACAGTGAACATCACCGTCTAATAAGGGAAACATTTTGGATACACGAATTACAAACTATGTTTATCTGTGCCTGCTGGAATAATAAATAAATAAATATATAGACTTCGCTATCCATCTTATCACTTCAGATTCTGGAACGACAGCTGTAGTGATCACCTACCGCTACTTCCGATATCGTCAGTGGACAACAAGACGATCTAAACAATCACGAATATCATCTTTGGTGGAGCCTACAGCTACGTAGTCAAGCACTTCCACATTCTGGAAATACATCTTCCTAGCTACGCGTTCGAGGATCTGGTCGAGTTCACCTAGACGTCCAACCTTTCGTCAACCTTTTCCCATGAACTTGGCTTGCGATCAAAATGTTTATGTTTGGGGTGTTTTTTTTTTTTGTTTTTTTTTTGGGGGGGGGGGGGGGGGGGTTTAAATTGTCAGACGCACTTTACTTTGGCAGCCTATCAAAATTGCTTAAATCACCCGAATTCCGTTTGGCCGAGCACCCAAAGTTTATTTTTGGCTCTAATGTTCCAGACATGAGCAGATTCCGCAAGAGTTTACTTTTGGGTTTTAGACTCTAGACCTATCTTCGAACTTGGCATTCCAAATTCCGCCCACCTGAACCCCCCCCCCCCCCCCTCGCTGCCGGAACTCAGTCACTGGCTTACGCAGAGGTCGGGGCCAGGGTGGACGTGCCTGAACCTTGAATAGGATATGGACACGAAGATAGGGTATAAAACAAGACCCTACGTGCATGTATGTATTGCCGTTCAAAAACAGTAGCGGCCTGGGGATTGGCCAACAGGCGTTAGCCTATATTAAGGCCTCTCCCAACATTTTACAATATGAATATTGTACAAGCAATACAAATAAAACATAATGATTATAACTTATGCCAAATTCACTAACGAAGAGGGGAAAGAGAAGGAAGAAAGGGAAAAGAGGGGAAACAGGTTATTAACTGTAACCATTGTACATTATTTAGAATGAGAGAGAGAGAGAGAGAGAGAGAGAGAGAGAGAGAGAGAGAGAGAGAGAATGGTTAAAAAAAATGCTATTTATAATGAATAGCATTATGGGTCACCAAATAGTAAAATATTGATGACTACAACGATCCATTCTTTACTAACGAAGAGGGGAAATACAAGGAAAAAAAGGGTAAATAGGAAGGACAGGTTATTAACTGTTACCATTGTACATTATTTAGAATGAGATGGATGGAGAGAGAGAGAGAGAATGAATGAATGAATGAATGAATGAATGTTTAACGACACCCCAGCACGAAGAGAGAGAGAGAGAGAGAGAGAGAGAGAGAGAGAGAGAGAGAGAGAGACAGAGACAGAGACAGAGAGACAGAGATAGAATGAATGTGAATGGTATAATTGAATCAAATTGTTTAATTTGAATTTTAAATTCATTTAGTAATGAAATATCCCTAATGTCAGACAGACCAGACACCCACTGAACATATAGACACTGATATTCTAAATAACAAAAACAATTAAGTATGTAACTTTATTCGTTAAAAAGAGCACTGTTAATCTCTAACATCTTGACGATGGCAGAAAACTGAAAACAGTCCCTTTAAAGGGACATTCCTGAGTTTGCTGCAATTTTTAAGGTGATATCGACGAACAGAGACTTTTTAACGATTGTAATTACATATCAAATATATTTTTCTGCATAATATATTAGTGGCTGTATATTAAATGTGTTTCTGATCGTTCTAATATTTGTACTAGGTTAAATTTAATTTTATTTCCTAAAATATATTTTTGTCGTACGTACGAAATTATTTGAAGACAAAATCAACATTGGGCTTCTTACAAATATTAAGACGACCAGAAACACATTAAATATACAGACACTGATATTCTAAACAAGAAAATATATTTAATATGTAAGTTTAATCGTAGAAATATTTTATTAGTCGGAAACATCTTACAATGTAGCAAACTCAGGAATGTCTCTTTAATAGAAGGCGAACATTTACAGTAGTTGATCATTATAGAAATTTTGCCCGTAAATTAATATTGTTATTACTACTAACTTGGTGTTGTTTTTGAAGTTGTATGTGTTTTTTGTTTGTTTGTTTTGGGGTTTTTTTTGTTGTTTTTTGTTGTTGTTGTTGTTATTTTATTGTTGTTTGGTATTATGTAATAAATTGAATTGAATTGACTTGGATTGAATTAGGACAACAATACCATTGAGGTGCACAACACCGTCTCGACGCGAACAAACGGTTAAGGACTAAAATAAACCTGTGTCTTGATGATTAACAACAATTGATTTTTCATTAATATTTTTTATTACACTCGTGGTATTTTTTCCCCTCCAGTCTAATGCTACTCGCCCACTTACACGATCTGGCCGCCGATTTTATCACGATATGTGAAATATCGTAGTAGTATAGATATTATTGTTTACACAAGACACTGTAACGATGTTGTACGATCACATCACGAGCTTACTAAGAATATGATACGACATTTCTGCGATGTTAATACGATAAAGAATAGTTCTGCACATGTTGTATACGAGGTTTTTACGAGTTTACTAAGACATTAACGCGATCTCTACGAGTTTGTCACGATGTAAATACGACTCTATTGGGTACAAACCGGAAACTGGAAAACATTGTATTTTGGCGCGTTTTTCAAGTCGTCATAACACCGTTAACTTTTAGCAAAATGGCATATCCACAGCAAAATTATTTGCTGTATAGAAGTGTTGTAGTTGGGGTAGTGGCGGCCACCACACTGGTTGTACGCAGACGTCGACGAAGGGCGGAGGGCTACCGCCGTCAAGTCCTGCGAAGGTTTTGGTCAAGGACCTGGCTTCTTCGTCGGCTCCCCTGCGTGTGCATTAACCTCACAGTGGTGCAGGGGTGAACATTCTTTTATAGAATGGCCAATAAATGCACATCTCCTCGTATGAGGCACCTTGTTTGCCGCGAGGTGCGACCCGTGAAAATGGATGATGGGATCCTGGTGATTGAGTTGGGGCATACCTGCGGGTATGACTTCTGACAATACATCACTTTGGCCTGGAGTTCAAATAGACGGGCGGTCAGGGAGGCCCGACCTGATCAATCGGCTGGTCACGCCAAGCTCGAGA
>NC_054702.1:27108834-27141334 GCF_016097555.1 Gigantopelta aegis
ATACGAATCCGAAAAGGTTTTCACGATATTCACCGATACGCAGAGTATGGTGGAATATAACTGACGTATACCCCATTTTAGGTAGAGTTCAGGATTACATTAATTCCATACCCCCATTCACACTTACATTTTAAACATTAACTAAACTGGTATAACTAAACCAGTTTAAAATGTAAGTGTGAATGAGATCTTTACACTACACCGGTAGAGTTACATACATACATACAGCGATTTAAGAATACACAGTAATATTGCAATAGTACTATCACTATTCATTCATTCATTCATTCAGTACTATTGTAATAGTAAAATTGGCCGCAATAGTCGCCCCTGGTGTGTGTGTGTGTGTGTGTGTGTGTGTGTGTGTACATAATTATTTGTAATAAAACTAAGCTAGGTAGTGAAATCATGCGTTGGTCGTAGACCATATTTCACTATGCATACTATCGAAACTATCGATAGTTGAGCAAACAATTGCGATAGTTATCGATAGTTGGATTAACTATTGATGCATTGCTATCGAGGCACTGACTATCGCAAATTATTGTTTTGAGGTTTTGTTATAAAGCGGATAACTACACTTCCGCCTTATATCGGTATAGCAGATACACGTATTAACGCTCGTCGTTTCCAACCGAAGGTGGTTTAGCTAACCCAGTATGGTTAAACCAGTTTAACTTGTGTAAGTGTGAAAACAACCTATGACAAAATGAGATTGATCAGATCATACTGACCCATATATCTTGTTCTCTCGAGTGTTGAAACTGTCTATTTCACAGTTGTTCGAGTCGCATGTGCAAATGCAATTTGATGCAGTTTTATCCCCGCAAGTTAGGAATGAACTGATGTCGGAATATAAAATATTAGGGTCGTAGCTATATTTCTCGGGATGTGACAAAAACACAGAAATTAAATAGTTGAACACCATTTTACAGATTATATATATATATATATATATATATATATATATATATATATATATATATATATATAATGTGTGTGTGTGTGTGTGTGTGTGTGTGTGTGTGTGTGTGTGTGTGTGTGTGCACAGATTATATTATGAGCATATATTTTTCTTAAAACATCAAGTAGCGGATATTTTTATTCACCCTTAAATTTCGTTAAAATCGATTGGTACATTATCTTTAAAATGTATATATGTCACGGTTACGTGACTCAGGGCCCCAATTGCACAATCCCCCAACAGAAATAACAAATAAACCAGTTGAATATATATATTTCACCAAAACTACAAACTTCTCCAAGCTTAGATTTTATAGAAATTTAGTTATGATAGTTCAGAAATTACAGTTAGATATAGTCATATTCAAACACTGGTAAATGCTGAATACAATTCAGTTTATCACACTAAAATCCAGACCACAGTCGTTTGAAACTTCATATACTTGAACTCCTCCATTCACACCAGACTACAGAGTATTTTCAAACTCCGGATACTTGAAATGCACAAGTCAAGGTCGTAGTCATGAACAGGGTCGCGGTCTCCAAACAAGGTCAATCAGTCCTTGCAACCATCACCAAGGTTAACACCACTTTGGCGTTCCACCATCAATATTACCATCCATGTCATTGACTCAAACGCCGACACAAATACTGCTGGCAACCCTCAGAACCATATTACAAGCTTAGAACCAAAATACGACCTGACAAATAAAAGTTAACAATTCAAGCTTTACATTTGATACGATCATCCATAATGACGTACATACTGTTTTCCACATAAATAGTACATTTCCTGTAACAATGACTATATCCGTTGGTTGTATATTTACAACACATCGCATATCATAATTTCAAATTACCAATAACTTGCACTATTACTAGTATACAAATAAATACAATGAACTATCAAACTGCGTTAAACAGGTCCGGGAAAACTCCCAAATGGGGTATTATACCCCAATTAGGTTATTATATCCCAAATGAGATACAGCAGTGTACCCCAATTGGAGTATTTTACTAATTTAATCAACATCGCTATCGTTACGTACATTTCTGCAGTACAGTTTCTCTGTCAAATCATGCACTCGTATCTTACCTATCGTTTCGTACCAATACCAATAAAATATTTGAACGGAAAATGTCATAAAACAATACTTTACTACATACTAAAACGATGTACAGCACTTAAATCACTTGTAAACACAAAAATATAACAATACTATGATAATAACGTGTTCCACAAATTCACCAAACGTCCATGCCGCCATTACATCTAGTACATGACCCGGATATCACGTCAGTTTATATATGATTTAAATTTATTTACAAATGGCGAATAACGGTATCATATGGAAACTATCATTGCAACTTCTTTATCACTTATTTCCATTTGGTGTTATTATATAAAACACATGTAAGGGTTGGTTATCATCTGATATAACACAACAACTTTCTACTATATCAAGGTCATTTTTTTCACAATAAGTTGTACATCAAAATTCCATATTGAAGTCTTACCAGTGTTGTGCATAATGAAAAGGCGTTGTCAGCAACCAATCGTTCCATCATCTTCGTCCTCTTCATCATCAGCACAAACAGCAATAGCATCAACATCAGCAACATCTGTACTAGCAACATCATCAGCAGGATCATCAACTTCTTCATCAACATGCACACAGATGCCACCATTACAAATCACTCCTGAAAAAAAGACAGTATGTATAACTACAATTTAATATAATATTAATTTGTATCTGTAAATAACATATGACATTTATCCTATCAGTGACGGAGGCTTTTTATGGGGGTATCATCATATGCGTTCAAAAATGTCAAATATGTTTTTTTAATACTTCATACACATTTTTAAAGTAATGTATAATTTCCTATTCATAAACGCCAAGCATATCTATGTTCCTAGCAACTGCTGTTATATCTGGTATGCATGGTCACACAAACGAAATTAATGTTATACGGGTAAATGGTTCCACCGTTAAAAACATTACACAAGCGATGTATTACTGAACATTAAAACAAAATCATTTATTAATTGGTGTACGGATCCACATAGGATTTATATAACTTTTACTGTTGCCTAATTTTGAAATACCCCTTCTTATTCCATACACATTGAAAAACCTATTTATTGTAATTATTTGTATTTACTATTTATGCAAATATGATTATTTCAAATAGTGTGAATAACAATCTACCCAGTTCAATCCTTATAAATTAGTTCACGATTATATTACTAAGCCGTTAATGTTCTTTTTAATAATTGTCATATTTACTTTGTGTGTTTTAATGTAAAAGCTACCCATTTATAAATGTACCTCAAACAAACCTTGTCAGTAAAATATAACATCAGCATCATCATTATCAACATCATCACAACATTCATCTCTATCGTCAGAGAACTGCGCATAACTTCACATTTCCACTACCACGCCTGTAATATAAAAAAAAACTTTACCTTTATATAATTGTTTACATGTTAATACTAATTTGTTTACTTTATTCCTTTTGATAATCATGATAGGACAAATACATCTTAAAACAATCCAGAAGAAACAATCCAGGTAGAAACCGGAAAGGCCAAAAATGCTCATCCACACAACACCACCAGTGAACCATTGAAATCACCGATCAGCATGATGCCACGAAAAGACATAAAATAGAAACAAAAAGAAAATCAAGTCTTTTTAAATCGGTGAGGTTTTTTGTACACTTTACCAACACCATATTGTATTGTACAAAGTCTAACTTACCTGATGTACTACACTGAAAGACATCCATGATGTTGTCGTACACTTGTGAAGCATCTTTGAAAAACGATATCAAAACATCCTTTGTGCCATTTTTAACTTCAGCTTTGTACGCGTTCATTAGTGAATCCGCGACATCTACAGCTTTGTATGCGTTCATTAGTGAATCCGCGACATCTACAGCTTTGTACGCGTTCATTAGTGAATCCGCGACATCTACAGCTCCTGTGTTACTACAAAATATAATTGTAATAAAATTATAAATTATACATAGTCATCTTTAATTTAAAAAAATATATATTATATTATTAAATACGTTTTCAAATTTATGTTAAGTTTAATTTAAAACATTAATGTTTTATACTGAAAAATATTATTAATACAAGTGTGTAAAATGTTGTTTATTTGCAAGTGAAATCGATGGTGATAATATATATATATATATATTAACATTATCAAATCAAACAGCATAACATAACTAGTACATTTATTAATGCATACAATTAACACCAAGTAAATTCCCCTGTCATTATACAAATTGATTTAACTTATAAAACTATATGAACACATTAAATATATAAACATTATTATTTAATTTTGTGTATCACTTAATTCGTCATCAATGCTTTAACTATATGCAGGCCCGTAGCCAGTGGGGGGTCGGGGGGTCGGTCTACCCCTCCTACCTCTTTAAGGTTTTTTTTAATATTCGTCAACGCTTCGCGCCCTCGTGTGACGCACTTCGTGTCTCACCATAAGCCAAAACGACCCCCCCCCCCCCCCCCCCTCCCTCAAAATTTTGGCTACGGACCTGATATATATAATGTAATGTATGTATATATTAAAGTTTTAGTGTACATATCGTATTTCATCAATCTGTTCCATGATGAGTGCCACTACTTCAGCTTTTGGTGTGTTTGCCAACCGCATGTATTTGGTTCTATCGGCAGGCAAAATGAAGACGGGCTCCTTCTTGTTGATGCTGCCAATTTTCTTCCCCTTTTCCATAGCATTAATGTAGGACTCCTCGTTCGTGTTACATTTATGAAGTTATGCAAATCTGAAACCAAATAATTTAAATAAATTTAATTAATTATAATAACATATATACATACATACATACATACATACATACATACATACATACATACATACATACATACATACATACATACGTACATACGTACATACATACAATACCATACAATAACATACCATACAATACCATATCATACTATACCATACCATACCATACATTACATAGAATGTATGTTACTTGTATTTATAATGATCCCCACTTTTCCTAACATTATTATTATATATTTTATTATATATAACTATATATTACAAGGGTGTTTATACCCCACCATTGACACCAATTAATCGGCTTGTCCTTAATATATATTAATAAAAATGTAATACATTAAATATGTTTTATATTTAAGAGTTGATAGTAGGTCATCAGCCACAACTTTAAAAACACTGTTTAATAAATGTATTAATATCATACCCGTATCAAGGTTATTTCTCGACAAACTGACGTTTCTCAGAAGTAAATGGATGTGCCACATAACCAGATTTTCTGAGCTTCCTTCTTCATTGACTGATTTCCAGGTCAAGATGAACTTGATACATGTAATTATCATCAGTGGTGGGAAGTCCTAGCACTTGTCAGTTGTTGCTGTACTTTAAAAAACAACCCCGAAAAACCCAACCAATTATGAATATGAATATATTATTTTATCTCGCCTTCATGTAAAATTCTTTAATCCCATTGGTTGTTTGCCGTTGGACAAATCCCTTATCCCCCTGTGGGCGGAGCCAAATTCTCTTATACCCCGTCTGTAATTTCCAACAGTTTCCAGCCGCCCCAGTTAATGCTAAAGCAATAATTAGATTATAAATAACATTGATAATCAACCAAGTATACATAATTAATTTTATTTTTACTATAAAATACACTATTTCAATACTTTTAAAAGCTGCAATGTTGAACTCGGCCACCTAATTACGGTCGTGGTGTTATTGTATTAATGCGCGATTAGCAACAGTTGTTGTTTTTTGTTTTTTTAAATATTTTTTATTTTTTTACTACATACATTTCTAATTAAAAAAAAGTGTTTTTTATTTTTTTTATTAATATGTTTCAGACAATTTCGTATTACAAACATTTGAAGTTAAAAACTCGTTTATCGACGGAACTATTTTTCGTCACTGGCAAGTGGTTTCGTTCGCGTCCGCGTGGTACGGCTCCGTTAATAAATTGTTAACAATTATTTTCTGGCGTTATTTTGATTATTTGGCTATATGGTTTAACATGTCGGCAAGATAAATTCGTTGTAGAAGCATCTCTCGGGGTATATGGCTTTTTATGTACCCTCTGTGTGCTCTTTTACCCCCTCGCCTTCGGCTCGGGGTAAAAGAACACACAGAGGGTACATAAAAAGCCATATACCCCTCGTGATGCTTCTACAACTTATAATATTACTATATTTACACACACACACACACACACACACACACACACACACACACACACATATATATATATATGTATGTATGTATGTAATGTATGTATGTAATGTATGTATGTAATGTATGGTATGTATGTATGTATGTATGTATGTATGCACGTATGTACGTATATATATATATATATATATATGTATGTCTATATATGTATATATATATATATATATATATATATATACTCTTCAAAAGAAGAAACGCAAAACCACATTGTCGTAACATTTGGAGAATTGAATTAATTATTGAATGGTGAGTCCGATAATTACCAAATGTTGCAGGATTGTTCACAATTCACTCTAGTCCATTGTGAGTAAGTGATAGGACACACCACCAAGGTCAAGGTCATCTGGAGTCAATACCGGGTGTGGCCTCCGCGTGTGTTGACAACTGCCCGGCACCGCCTGCCCATTGAAGCAACCAGAGTACGGATGACGTCCCGGGGGATGGTGGCCCACTCGGCCTGCAAGGCTGCTGCCAGCTCGGGCAGGGTCTGGGGCTGTGGTTCTCGCTGTCGGAGGCGTCGGTCCAACTCGTCCCATAGATGCTCAATCCGGTGATGTCGATGGCCAAGGAAGGACATTAATGTTGTTGTTCTGTAGGAAAGCCGTTGTGAGACGTGCTGTGTTAGGCCTGGCGTTGTCATGTTGGAACACTGCGTTGACGTTGTCCATAACTGGAACGATGTGTGGCCGGAGGATCTGGTCAATGTAGCCCTGTGCATTCAGGTTGCCCTGCACGTGGACCAGGTCAGTTCTGCCAGTGTGTGAGATGGCTGCCCACACCATGACACTACCCCCGCCGAATCTGTCCACTTCCTGCACGCAGTTTGCCGCATAACGTTCACCACGACGCCTATACACGCGACATCTTCCATCATGACGTCGGAGCAGAAATCGGGACTCGTCACTGAACCACACCTGTTTCCATCGCAGTTGAGGCCATTGTCGATGAATCTGGCACCACTGCAGTTGGAGTCGACGGTGTTGTGGTGTTAAGATGACACCTCGAACTGGACGTCTGGCACGAATTCCTACCTCACGTAGGCGGTTCCGTACGGTCTGGTCGGATATCCTGCGCAAACCTGGTATTGCTGCGGCTGTGGAGGTGGCAGTAGTCAATCGTTCCCGAAGGTGGCGTACCCGGATGTAGCGGTCCTGCCCGGGGGTAGTGACCCGTGGTCGACCGGATCTAGGGAGGTCACGTGTTGATCCATGTTGCTGGTAACGGTCCCACAGTCTGGAGATGGTGCTTGGGGACACATGGAATGCCCTGGCAACGGCCGTTCTGGATTCGCCTGCGTCTAGTCGGCCGATGGCATTGTTTCTCTGCGGTTCACTGAGACGTGGCATGTCCTGGATTGTCAACTGTCGGCCAGATACAGAGGCCAGGCAAGCGAACACCCTGCACTTTTATACTGTCGGTGTTCATGTTGCACGTGCAGACAACGCACGTGCAGTGGTGACATGGTTTGCACGTGGCTGCGTTTTTGCGTATATTCACATTTTGGAACTTTATTGTACAGTAGCTGCGTTTTATCGAATGTAACCGTGGGAATGTGTTTGGGACATGCAATGACCTTATATTCACAAAGCATGAACCGGTAGGAAACATAAAATCGGAGTTATAACCCATTTGTACACTTTTGCGTTTCTTTTTTTGAAGAGTATATATATATATATGTTTATATATGTTTATATATATATATATACACACACAATTTGTTTTTATACAGGCGCATGATTTGTGTAGCATTACTGGATGTAGATGTTATATTCATCTAATTACAAGTTCTGGAACAACTTTCACTTATGGAGACTAGGATATTATGCCGTGTGAATGCGGAACCTTACAAGTTTGTATATTGTTTTAAAATATTATAAAATTATTTATACCAATAAAGTTACAAATAATATAACTTACAGTATGTCAAGTTAATATATTTATATATATATTTACTTCATTCTGTTGTGACTTTGTTCAGTAACTGTATATAAGAAAGACAACTCCATTTAAGCAAGTAATGCAGTCCTTGAAAACAATTTATAATAATAATTTTAATAATTATAATCTTTTGTGTTTTACATTATTATATATAAATAATGAAACATAATTTATAATTGTTATTAATCATTAAAATAATTTCAGAATGCAGAGAATGCAGTGATACAAGCAGAAGATGTTACTACTGTTCCGTTTCAGAATCAAATTGGAATTTGATGTCGATGCATGTCGATTGTGTGGAACCAAACGCAATTTTGGAGACTGGGTGGGGTGTGAGTTTGAAGATGACAATGAATGTGATTACTGGATTCATGCTTCATGCGCCGCATTTCAATTCAAAACACACATGAAAAATATCACATTTTATTGTCCAAACCATTTTTAAAAAACTAAAATAATAAAATGAATAATAAAAATATATGTCTGTGTTTTTACATTATATATATAAACATTATGATATATTTACAATGCAGTCATTAGTATAAGACCCCTGCGCGTGCAGGGGTGTGACATTCTCTTTGAGAATGGCCAATGCAGCACAAATTGAAATTTTGAATAAACGTCAGTATCTATCTGTGATATTTGTATTTTCGTATAGTTCTTTGCACTGTTTTAAATCGTGAATGTTTATATTGATGTTGATCATCACCTTATTTATTTGCATTACCATAGTTTGACACCCAATAGCCGATGTATTTTTCGTGCTAAGGTGTCGTTAAACATTCATTCATTCATTACTATAGCATAACAGTGTGTTGCGACCAGTGTTTAGTAGCACCGGAAATGAATATTTAAACTCATGTAGAGAACAATATGCCATGTGTTAACATTAACATACCTGTTCCAAATTGTCCAAATTATGACAAAGTCTTTCCCATCGTTCCTGTGTTGGCAGTCCTGGAGGCATCCACATTTTCATACGTTTGTTTTTGGCTTCCAATATGAAATCTCCTCTTCACCTTTGCTGTCAATGCCGGTGCACGTGAAACTGTGTTCTTTAGGAATTCCGCGACAGGAGCTGGACACTGGGAATACATGTGCATTTTTCCAAACATTATTTCCTGGTATTGGTCATGTTGAGGCCGAACAATATCAGAAAATCTGCCTTTACATTCACTGACCAGTTGCATGTCACCTCTTCTCAGCCCTGCGCGAAACCGATAAAAACACAAGGCAAATGTCACCAAATACTTTATATTTGGAGTGGTGACTTTCGTCAACCAGGAGTGAAAGCTATTAACATCTGGAGTTGTCTGTGTAGATGCACATACTCGAATGAATGGAATAAGAATTTCTTCAGTGGTTCCAAACAAAGCAATTTCGATGATTTGCATAGATTTGTGATGATGCGTTGTCTTTTCACATGTTGTTAATGCCTTGCGTGATCTAAATCCGAGCATTAAGGTCAAATCTTTGAGAATGACGTTCCACAACAGTTTAAATGTGGCTTTAGCCATATTAATTTGCACATGTCCTGGTCCAGATAAAATCAAAACATTGTTGAATTTTCGGTTGTGGCCAAGTTCAGATGGTGATTTTATATCATGAAGCGTGGTTAAATGTTTCCTAAAATTGAGTTCACTGTCAAGAATTTCATTACAGTGTGAACACACATAACTGTTTTGGATGACCCTAGAAGCAAGGTTATATGGTAAACCGTCGCAACCAATTATTAACCATTTCCTTTGTGACTGTTTGCAAACATGTCTTGAATATTAGCAATTACTTTGTGCATGTATTCGTAGGAACAAGAGTTGCACATTATAGGGTTACCTATAAAAACTGTTGGTGCGTTACGCTCATGTTTGTCAACGATGTTATATTTATTGGTTGATTTTGAGACTTTAATATATTTTACTTTACCATCGGTAACATATGCAGTTTGACATTTAACTGCCTGTGGGGTACGATTTGCTGTTACATCGTATCCTCCACCTCAGTGTGAGCGCTGTCAGTGTACTCTGACGGTACGCCACATTTTGGTGGAGTGTCCTCATCTCAAAGAAACAAGAAAAGATATTTGTGGTCAGAGACGTGATGGAATCATTTCGATTCCATCCAGAATTAGTTTTACAATTTGTACGTGATACGGACTTTTATTCTGAATTTTAATTATATCTATCTGTGACATTTGTATTTTTACACAGTCCTTTACACTGTGTTTTTATTTAACTTTTGAATTTTTATATTGATGTTGATCATCACTTTAGTTTTTCCCATTTACCATAGTTTGACACCCAATAGCCGATGTATTTTTCGTGCTGGGGTGTCGTTAAACATTCATTCATTCTGTTACATCGTTGGATGGAATGTCAAAATAATCGCTACAGATCCCATTGTGCATGTATTGTTCTGAAGAAACTTTAGTAATTAACATGTGCAGGAATTGGGAACGGTGCTGTCTAAAGGTGTCAGTTTGGTGTGATGCTTCTAAAAACATTTTTCCTGCGTTCATAATAGATTCTGTTGAAAATGTAAGCCAGTTGTGAGGTGATAATTGTGGGTCATTTTGAATAGGTTGTAATGCATTGTTATTTGGAAAAATGTGTATGACACTAGTATTCACACTGACTAAAGATTTGTAATCAAATCGTACCCTCCAGTTCCTGGCCAACACCTGATTATTGTTAAAAACAAGTGACGCAATCCCCATCGTTTGGACAGTGAAGATGATCAGAGCTTTTGGTTTTTATCCAGCTTAAAATGGAAGTGTAGCTAACTAAGTAACTAACCATACCGATCTGCGAAACTAGCTGAACTGTTAGTACTGTTACCGAATCATAGTTATTAAAGGGACATTCCTGAGATTGCTGGAATTTTAAAGATATTATCGACTAACACAGACGTTTTGACTACTGTAATTACATATCAAATACATTTTTCTGCATGAAATATTAGTGGCTGTATATTAAACGTGTTTCTGATCGTTATATTTGTACTAGGTTAAATTTCATTTTATTTCCTAAAATCCAGTTTGGGCTTCTTACAAATGTTAAGACGACCAGACACAGATTGAATATACAGACACTGACATTCTAAACAAGAAAATATATTTAATATATAAGTTTAATCGTAGAAATATTGTATTAGTCGGAAACATCTTATAATGCAACAAACTCGGGAATGTCCCTTTAATTATACATACCTGTAACAATAATGGCACATTGACGGTTCGAAAACAGATAACATTCCGACTGCTTCCAGTTACACCCCTGCGCGTGCTGTAACCTCACTGTGGTGCAGGGGTGTAACATTCTCTTTGAGAATGGCCAATACAGCACAAATTGAAGTTTAGAGTAAAATTCTGTGTCCGTAAAATTCTGTGATATTTGTATTTGTATTTTTGGCACAGTTCTTTACACTGTTTTCGTTTAAACCTTGAATTTTTATATTGATGTTGATCATCACTTTATTTATTTGCATTACCATAGTTTGACACCCAATAGCCTATGTATTTTTCGTGCTGGGGTGTCGTTAAACATTCATTCATTCATTCATTCATTCATTGCTTCCAGTTACAAGGCCCCGCTGTTAGTTTGTGTACTGTCCGTAGTTGGTGTGTATTTATTTTCTTTTTTAGACAATCAGCAGCTGGTGATTTTATTTATTTATATGTATTCCTTCCTTCAGTCCTTTCTTCATTCATTCATTGATTGATTGATTGATTCATTCATTCATTCATTCATACATATCCATATCCATATCCATATACATATACATATACATATATATATATACCGGCCTCGGTGGCGTCGTGGTTAGGCCATCGGTCTACAGGCTGGTAGGTACTGGGTTCGGATCCCAGTCGAGGAAAAGTCGACTCCAAACCCTGATTGAGTGATCCGCTAGGCTCAATGGTTAGGTGTAAACCACTTGCACTGACCAGTGATCCATAACTGGTTCAACAAAGGCCATGGTTTGTGCTATCCTGCCTGTGGGAAGCGCAAATAAAATATCCCTTGCTGCCTGTCGTAAAAGATTAGCTTATTTGGCGACAGCGGCTTTCCCCTAAAAACAGTGTCAGAATGACCATATGTTTGACGTCCAATAGCCGAAGATAAGATTTAAAAAATCAATGTGCTCTAGTGGCGTCGTTAAATAAAACAAACTTTTATTATTATTATTATACCTGCAGGGGCAGTATTCATATACGGTATCAGGGTAAAATGGGTATGGGCGCCATACCCAAATTTTATTGCAGATTTATTTTTTTAAAGTTAACCTTTTGACAAAATTAATGACTTTATTATTACTGTATGATTTTAATAACCCTAATCCTACACCTAACCCAATTTGTTTCTGGGGGAGGCCCCATACCCCCTATCAACTACTGTTGCATTCAGTAAACACATTGTTGTAAATATTTAATTTCACAGCGCCATACCCAAATAATTCTTTCCGGCATAAACATTGGGTAGGTGTCTAGGGAAAACGTACACACAAGGGTTCGCTAGATTCATATTCAACCCCCATTCCCGTTTGTACTTAGTATGTATTCCTCCTGTTGGCAGTGGTTCGGTAATATGGATCAATCAAATATTTATTTACCGCCTATATACATTTTTGCTGTGTTTATAGGCAGCCCTCGTTAACGGAGCCCATATACAGGGCCGTCGTATATATAGCCACTTTGTATATAAACACCGTCTAGTTCATAGTATTCTTTAAAAATGTAATAATTCCTATCCCAAGCCAGCTGTAATTACCCATGGGGTTATGGCATATTCTATACAATAATAAATTTGACAAAGTGAAAAATGAATGCGGTGTTTAGATTTTTCCGCGTACAACAAACGATAAATTTACCGGTACATGCAAAGGCCAAACTAAAGTACTGTCGGAAATAGAATTAAAATGATTTTCGTCGATTATTTCTTTCATATTAAACTGACAAGTAAATATTTTGCAAATACCCATTCAATGATAATTTACCTAATTTAGCATTTACTTGTTTGGGCTCTCATTGATGTACAAGGTAGTGTTTACTCTTGAAATTAAACTAAAGCTGTCAGTAAACAGGTGAATTGTGACCTTTATTGGAACAGACTATAACATATTTTGATTGATATGTGTCCATTTCATTTACCCTTAAACAAACTTTCAATTTAAAACTGCAAGTTAACTGATTATTTTGAATTGCAGCATAAATTATTAATTAAGACAAGCATATTTATTGAATATAAAATCAATATAAGTACATTAGAAATTTACACAATCTTGCAACAATTTAAAGGTGCTATATAATGCGAACTGTGATAAAGATTCTGCAATAAAAGTGTATTTTCTACCAGTAGATAAAATTAGTTCCTATAATCATTTATGGGCATATTGTTAAAGGTGTCTTCTTTAAATGTTAAATCAAAATTTTATTTAAAAAAAACAAACAAACATGATTTGCAATAGCTGTCATTGGGCAACATTGAGATAGCACCTTTAATACCGGTATAATGGATCACACATAATATGGTTCTTGACAGTTTTGCTCAAAAGTTACTTATAAATGACTACAAATATTTTGTTTTGGAGAGGGATGGGGGCAAACCATCATCAGAAACAGTCCCTCACATATTGTAACAGCCATGAAATTGACACACGTTGACCAAAATTTGTTATAGTCTCTTCCAATAGTGCACAAATCACCTGTATACTGACATTTTTCTTTTAATTTCAAGAGTAAACACCACCTTGAACATCAATGAGCCGCCCAAACAAGTAACTGCTAAATTAGGTAGACTATCATTAAATAGATATTTACAAAATATTTACTTGTCAGTTTAATATGAAAGAAATAATCGACGAAAATCAGTTTTATTCTATTGCCGACAGTACTATAGTCGGGATCGTCACCGTTTAAAATGCTTCCGTTGCTAAAATAGCTTAATGTATCAGGTTATTATCATTCAGTACATGTTTATATATATTTTGTATACGTTATTTTCATTGTTCTTCTTTCGATTTCCCCTGCGCGTGTTGTAACCTCACCGTGGTGCAGGGGTGTAACATTCTCTTTGAGAATGGCCAATACAGCACAAATTGAAGTTTAGAGTAAAATTCGGTGTCCGTAAAATTCTGTGATATTTGTATTTGTATTTTTGCACAGTTCTTTACACTGTTTTTGTTTAAACCTTGAATTTTTATATTGATGTTGATCATCACTTTATTTATTTGCATTACCATAGTTTGACACCCAATAGCCGATGTATTTTTCGTGTTGGGGTGTCGTTAAACATTCATTCATTCATTCATTCTTTCGATTTACCCTACGTCGCAGAGGACGGTCAAGCGTTCTCGTTACACGACCTTAGCAAATCGTTATGACACTGCGATTAGGTCATTAATTCGACCCCACGGTTTGTAGGCTCTAGCAGTACTCTTCTAATGCTTGTGGGTTTTTAAACATTAAAAGTATATTAGAGAGCTAAACAGTGGATTACAATCATTTTCACTAAACATATAAATGTATAGCCTTATTATAACCTTAATCCAGGTTTCCATAGAATCAGATACAGATAGTCGCAGGTCATAGACCAATGTTATGGGAACAAAGTCCTACAAAAAAAAAATGAAAAGAAAAACAAAACAAAAAACAAACAAACAAAACAGACCCCCCCCCCCCCCCCAAAAAAAAAAAAAAAAAAAAAAAAAAACCCACAACAAAAACAAACAAACAAACCAAACAACAACAAACAAATAACAAACAAAACAACTTATCTGCTACGCGGTGTTCTATGACATTCGGCGACCTGCAACATTTCAGCCTGCAAAGTCGTTGCAGGAATGAGCCAGCTTATATGAAGGATATGATCATCTATAGCCGGAATTAAAGGGACATTCCTGAGTTAGCTGCATTGTAAGATGTTTCCGACTAATAAAATATTTCTACGTTTAAACTTACATATTAAATATATGTTCTTGTTTAGAATATCAGTGTCTGTATATTCAATGTGTTTCTGATCGTCTTAATATTTGTAAGAAGCCCAAACTGGATTTGGTCTTTAAATACATTCGTACGTACGAAAAACATTGTTTTAGGAAATAAGATAAAATTTAACCTAGTACAAATATTAGAACAATCAGAAACACGTTTAATATACAGCCTCTGATATTTTATGCAGAAAAATATATCTGATATGTAATTACAATCGTTAGAAAGTCTCTTTTAGTCGATAACATCTTAAAAAGTGAAGCAAACTCAGGAATGTCCCTTTAAAGAAAGAGGTTTACCGGGTGCTTCGATAATGAGTTTGAGGTTGGGATTCCCGACCCCGCTATGCTATCAGGAACTAAAGGAAAAGAGGTTCAAACAGGATTTTGCACCAGTACAAGACCAGTACAGTGGCTGCAATGTACATGTAGATGCATTATAAAAGGTTATTATACAGTGAACATTTTGGTAGTTTTTTCATTATGTAGACTAAATGGCTGTGCAAGAAAATATAATCAAACTTTAATATATACTGTTCCAAATTAGTAGGTGATATTCAAATATAACACAATAGAACAGAGATGTGTTAATTTTTATTGCAATATTAATTAATTGTAAAACACAAGCACCTGTCCTATTCCTTGTGGAGAGCGGCGCCTAATTCAGCCAAGTCGGTTGGCTGAATTGACGTTATCGGAGACATCGTCCGATGATGTCTAACATGCGCTCAGTGGGTGAAAGGTCTGGGTTTAAGGCTGGCCACGGAAGTGTGGTGAAGTTCTGTTCAGGGCGACCAACCTAATGGAAATATTTTCCCGGAATTTTCTGGTATTTTTATTTCAAGCGCGCGAACGCCCCTTTCAATACAATAGTTTAAAGCACGCGAAAACGATATATATAGACCAGACTGTTGCTGCAGGGCGTTGTCGTCCTGGGCCCCGTTCCACGAAAGAATTGTAGCTAAGGTTAACTGTAGTGACTTATGGCACCGTAAACTTTACAGCCATTCCACAAAGCAACCTTACGGTAGTCGTAAATACCCCTTTAATGATTAAAATATTATTTACGAAGAAGTACGAATTAGTTAAATAATGAATTGGTTACCGACTTTTCGGAACATCTTAGATGTATTCATTGGTATCGGACATCCATGAAGTAACTTTGTTAGTTTATTTTCTAAGCGATAATTGCCGAATGCATAAAACATGAGAGTTATCTCCCGTATTTTCGTGTGGAGGAAGTCTATGGCCTATAATGTTTTTTAATCGAACGCCGAGTTTTGTAAAAGTTATTTGCTATATAATAGATCCATATTTATACAAAAAGTTGGCCCCTGCGCGTGCTGTAACCTCACCGTGGTGCAGGGGTGTAACATTCTCTTTGAGAATGGCCAATACAGCACAAATTGAAGTTTAGAGTAAAATTCGGTGTCCGTAAAATTCTGTGATATTTGTATTTGTATTTTTGCACAGTTCTTTACACTGTTTTTGTTTGGGTCTTGAGTTTTTGTGTTGATATTGATCATCACTTTATTTATTTGCATTACCATAGTTTGACACCCAATAGCCGATGTATTTTCGTGCTGGGGTGTCGTTAAACATTCATTCATTCATTCATTCATTCTTAGAAAATGACAAAATCATCATTTAACTGTCATTTGACATCTAGGTTAGTGGCTTACAACTGCCTCGTACCTATTGTAAATTTTCACAGTAATTTACGACGATAGTAAGCTACGCTGCGTCGTGGAACGGGCTGGAGATCGTAGAACACAATTAAGGAGGCGATAGTAGGTATTTACGGCGATAGTAGTGCTAAGATCGCTTCGTGGAACGGGGCCCTGAAACACAAACTGGCGTCCAGCCTGACGTGCGAAAGGGTCAACGACCGGTGCAAGGATGTTGTCACGGTAGTACTTCCAAGTGACCCTCCCATGAACCCTATGCAGCTGGGTTCTGGCAGTCATGGTGATGCCACCCCACACCATAACGGATCCTCCTCCAAATCGGTCATGAGGACGAACGTTGACGTTTTCGTAGCGTTCATTAGGACTTCGCCAGACACGCTGTCGTCGATCATGGAAGTCTTAGTATGAATCTGGACTCGTCGGAAAACATTACCCGAACCCAACACCTGTTAGCTCAATGTCTACGATATGTACACCATTGACGTCTGGCAGCAATATGTCTCGCAAGCAAATGTGGGATAACGTCGACATTCCTGGATGTTACTTCTATGCAGACTGTTACGAATAGTCTGACCAGACACTATAACGCCATTTGTAACACGGAGTTCTCTTGCGATTTCATTGGCTGATTGAACTCGATTCCTCAACGTGTAAGTCCTAATCAAGCGGTCCTGAACCGGACTTGTGGCCCTTGGCCGCCCTGAACGGGGACAATCATCCACATTTCTGGTTTATCGATATCGGGCCCACAATCGGCTAATGACTGACTGTGACACATTAAAGGATACGGGCCACGATTCGCTGAGTGATGCCAACTTGGAGCATGCCTACAGCCCTGAGACGTTCCTGACGTTGCAGACGTCGCATTGTTGAAAAGTTACACAATGTTGTAAAGATTGTGACAGCAAGGTTATGATTTGGTGTTCCAGTAACAAACCAGAAATAGTATTGCCACAGTGTGCACACAACGTACACACAAACTAAGTATTCAGTTTCAAATCCCACCCTTCGCACGTGCAACATCACGTCACGTGCTTTGAGATTAAAACAATCGGTGCGTTTTTTTATGCTCTTTGAATGGGAACATTAAAGGCATAATGTCACGGATTTAAGGACCTTATTTCTCTAAAAATAAAAATTACATTAATTGTTGGAAACCAAATCACCTTAATTGAACCATGATGGAGTGAAATCAAGTCAACCCTCTTGGCAATTTTAGTTTTTGAATTATGGACCATTGCCATAATTCAATTAATTTTACAAAATATCATTAATAAATGGAGTATGGTGGTTATTGAAGATGGTTGAATAAAGTACATTTA
Source organism: Gigantopelta aegis (assembly GCF_016097555.1). NCBI lineage: Eukaryota > Metazoa > Mollusca > Gastropoda > Neomphalida > Peltospiridae > Gigantopelta > Gigantopelta aegis. The sequence goes on from NC_054702.1 coordinate 27,127,027, forward strand.
AGGACAAATCAAATTATTTTTGTTCAGGTAATACTTTGTTAGACCATTAAATAGGTCAGTGGTCTGTGACAATGTGCCTTTATCGCACACTGGGCACTTATTTTGAGTTTTATATCTCATTTCATTCTATAATTATTGATATTTGAAATGGAATATCCCCTACTTATTTTTAACAGTATACTCTAAACTGGACTACTCGGGTACGTGTATCCTAGGTCAGTCTATTCTTATAAGCCTAAACCAAAGGTATCCTTTCAGCAGCTGAGCTATATTAGTACATTATCTATTATTATGGTATTGACGTAATCTGCATACATTCTGTCCAACCACTTCCCACAAAAACGATATTTCCATTGTTAAATTCGTGACTTAATAACATATCTTGTTAAAGCGGCAGTCCCTGGAATATTTTTTTATTATTTAAGCATTTAGAACACTCCGCACTGGATTCGCTACGTTGGCTTTTCTAAGTTAAAAATAAACCCAATATTTTGAAAGTGGGACACTTTTGACGGGCTCCTACCGACGTCAAATACGGCTAAAAATAGCAAGGTTTAGCTACTGTTGCATTACAAAATGGCGAGAATTGTTCGAAGTGCGTAGTAAGTGCAGTTATGCTTGTATTTGAACTTAGAACTTGATTGTATACGACTGAAACCAGAGATGGCAGCTTTAAAACACACAATCTAAATGTTATTTTAAATGTTTTTGTTTTGGGGGGAAATAGATATTAATTAGTGTTTCAATATTGACGCAATTCGTGTCATTTAACCAACTATTTGTAAACATTTCCGATTTTGAACTAGTAGCATTGTCCGAATCACTTGCTTCCATTTAAATTTGGATTCAGCATACCTTAAAACCCTCATATACAAATGTATATATTTTCTGCTACATGTACACATCTTGACTAAAATTTGTTATCTATCTGCCTAACTAAAAGACCTTAATAAACCCTCACACACACACACCAACAAAGAAAAAACCAAAGACAAGAACAAAACAAAACATTCTCTACTCCGCATCGACTTGCGTCAATGACAACCTGCTACACCGGGAATGAAAAGCAGGCTTTAATTTGCCGTTCTTTTGCGTGATAGAAAACATATGTTCAATATAAATCGTTCTTTAACTGATTATACCAAAAAATGAATCAGATTATTTCATATTAATAAAGTGCATAAAGCAGCTAAATACCACCTAGCAAAACAGAACAGAACATAACAGATCTTTATTTCGCTCAAGGCCACCAACCGGTAGCAACCCTTTTCCTGACTACACTCGCTCTATGCAATGTGTCTTTTATCTGTGGTTATACGTCAACGCAATTGTTATGTTAACATTTCTTTCATCTAGTATTCTGCATTGTGTCTTATTTATTTTACTTTTAAATTCAATTACGTCTTTTCTATTCTGCCACAACGACAGTAAAGTAATTAGCATAATAACGTTTAATATTTAATAAATATTTCAAGACATATGAAAGAAAGAAATATTGCATTTGTTATAGAATAGATCTCCGGTTAAGTTTCAATAGGGATTTAGCATACTTATTGTCTCAAGCTAAAAAATTAGCATACTTATTGTACCAAGCTAACCGATTCAGCGTATTTCAGATTTGCCTACCACTTGGGTACCGATACACATCATATCTGGATCAGTATTATGGAAGATATTGCTTGTAGACGTCCGTAAAAAGGTTCTCGGGATTATTTCACACGATGCAAGGGTTGCTAGAGTCAGCATTGTGGTTCTCTTGTATGCTTGCGTTAGTGTCGGGGACTTACGTCAATGTCCCTCCGGGTTTTATGAAGACAGAGACAGTTAGGAATCTCTACCAATGCGAGAAACTATGTGGACGTCGATCGGTGTGTAGATCCGTCTATTACAACCCCAGGACGAGAGAATGCACAACATCCTCGGTGGAAGTCGACGTCAGTGCTCCAGTGACGTCATTCTTTGCTGATTGCGCTGAGATGGTGTATGCAAACAAGAATTCTCCTGTTCAGCAGGTGAGATGTCGTATTAACCAGTGGTGTAGGGGTTGGGGTGGCAGTGGGGCCATGCCCCCCCCCCCCAATTAAACTTTAAAAATTTTTTTTTTATAAAACCATACATAAATACATACATACATAGTGTGGATTGCTCCCCCTTCTTCCTTCTTATAAAAACGTGGCTGGTCACTTACCCCCCCCCCCCCCCCCCCCCCATAAAATCCTGGCTACGCTGGTGGTGTTAACCCAAACACACTCGCAAAGACACCCACCATCACATACCACCAGTAGTGTATGTCAGTGAGATGATTAAGAAGTATTTTTCATTTCATAAAGGCTGTTTATTGCAAAATGGCATACTAATAGAAATGCAATTAGTCCGAACATTTCGCAAATCCGTTGATCGACATACTGATACAATTGGTTTGGCAGTATTCAACTGAGACCACTATCATGTTAGAGTAAGTTGAAATACGAAATAAAACATATATGTTTAAAAAAAAAAAATTCGTCATTTCATCATAAAACGACACTCAACAGAGCGTGTTTGAACCTTAATTGAATACAATAAGCACCAATACCATCGCCATCATCGTTAATCACCATCGTGGAAGCATCATATTGAATAAAAAAGCATTCTGTCGACGATTATTTGAAATGATCTCAAATTCATTTTATTTATCTTATAAAGCGTTTTGAGTTGTTACAAACAATTGAGACGAACATAAATTAATATTCTATGCAAAAGTAGCCATTTGAGTTGCTGAATTTTTGTGTATCCCATTTGTTTTTAGAATAAAAGTATTTGTGGAAAGAATCCATGTGGAGTGATGCAAGTCTGCGCCGAGTCCGGATCTTTTAGACAATGTTTGTTAGAAGGTAAATGCATAATACAAGATAGTAAGACGTGTATGCGCATGTGTGTGTGTGTGTGTGTGCGCGAGAGAGAGAGAGAGAGAGAGAGAGAGAGAGAGGGGGGGGGAGAGACGGAGAGAGGGGGGGGGGGAGACGGAGAGAGGGAGGGAGAGAGAGAGAGAGAGCACGAGAGGCACTCACACGAAGAGTTAAACCAAATAGCGAGAAACGAACCCAGCACCTAGCAGTCCAAAAAGTCAAGAGCTTATACTTAGTAAGGTTTGTTTTGTTAAACGATACTACTAGAACACATTGATTTATTAATCAGCTGCTATTGGATGTCAAACATTTGGTAACTTTCACATTTAGTCTTGGAAAAAAAGCCCGCAAACATTCCTATTAGTAGCAAGAGACCTTTTATATGCACTACACCACAGACAGGATAGCACATACCACAGCCTTTGATATACGAGTCGTGGTGAACTGGCTGAAATGAGAAATAGCACATTGGGAGAGAGAGAGAGAGAGAGAGAGAGAGAGAGAGAGAGAGAGAGAGAGAGAGAGAGAGAGAGAGAGAGAGACAGACAGACAGACAGACAGACAGACAGACAGACAGACATAGAGAGAGAGAGACAGGTAGGTAGAGAGAGAGACAGGCAGATAGAGAGAGACAGGCAGATAAAGACATAAACGGAATGTGTCTCCCGCTAAATACATTTTGGAAGAGTGCAACTCCCCCCCCCAAAAAATAAAATAAAATAATAATAATAATAATAAAAAAAAAAACACAAAAAAAAACCACCAACAAAAAAAACAAAACAAAAAACACAACAACAAAAAAACACACCAAACAACAACAAACAACCCCACACTTATTTATTCCAGGTATGTACTGCAACCGACCTCCTAGTGTAGCAAATGCTACTGCAACCATATCGCTGTTGTACGAAACTATACAAGCTACATACAGATGCAACGTCGGCTACGGTTATGCGTTTGGAACGACTACATCAACGTGTAAACTAAATGGAAGGTGGACACCTCCTACCTTGAATTGTGCTGGTGAGTCGATATCCCTTCTTACACTTAATTAATTATAAATTTGCCAACCAACTACACATCTATATCCTTGTCCCGCCAACGTTTCTTCGCGTTCAACTCTACATCCCAGTTCTAGTATTCATGTGCACAACCAATTTTACAGCCTAATCTTTTGTCTCTCCGTTTCATTTTTACATCGTTTTGCACTCTAACCCTTGTCCCTCCATCCATGTTTTCTATGTCTAATTCCACAGGCCTCTCCACTTTTGTGTCCCAACTTTACACCCCGGTCTTTGTGTCTCAAACTTAATTCCAGTCCATGACTTTATATCTTAGTTTTTGACATTTGGATCCACACCCAGCTGTTATCTCTGTATTTATTTGGTTTATATTCAACTCTATATTGCAGTCCTTACATTGACTCCATACACCTGTTATACACATGTCTTACCACTAAGTTTTTTTTTTTTATTACCGTCCTTGGTGATGTCGTGGTTAAGCCATCAGACATAATTCTGATAGGTATCACGTTCGCAGCCCTTATCGACTTCTCTCTCACTAACCACTAACCATTAACTAACTACGACGGGGAGGAGGAATGGGTTTTATTATCCCGTTCGAGAGAATGCCTCGCCGACTTGATGGGGTACGGTCAAGAAAGCCTACACGGTGCAGGAAATACGTTTGTGTGTAGTCTGCCCGAAGCTAGCCGTGAAAACTATCAGTTCCTAACAGGGGCACCACGAAGAATATTTGGTAGGGTAGATCCACCTTCAACAGCCCGTAAAAAGTCAATAGCATGGTACAGTCAACTGAATCTAGAGAAGTGTTTGCAGAAGAATGAATGAATGAATGAATGAATGAATGTTTAACGACACTCCAGCACGAATGAGATCAATACAAACAGAGCATAACTTTGCGGTCTGCTCCCCATTCCGTATTACCAATAACCTTTAAAATATTGAGAGCTTTTAAGCCCTTCTTTTTAACATATTTTAGATGGAGCCCAAAACATAGCTTCCTGTCAAATAAACCCCCCAGACATTTGGTCTCCTCCACAAATGGAATCGGATTTTTGTCCAGAAACAACTGTGGAGACCTCTTTTCTGCCAAATATGCATACACACCGTTTTCGCCTTTGAAAATCTAAAACATTTGTCAGTTGTCCATTGATGAAGTTAATTCAAACAAAGCTGCAACTTAACGTTCAATAATACTTATATTGGGCGATCTATAGCACATTTGAAAATCATCGACATATAACGAGCAATCCACACCAAGTGTTAAACACTGGGTGATGCTGTTAATTTTCACAGAAAATAAAGTTACAGACAGTATACTACCCTGAGGAAATTTGAGATATAAAAACTGGAAGTCGACCTCTAAGGCCTATGCCATGGAAGTCGTTTAAAATCCCATACTTCCACGTGGTATTGTAGGCTTTCTCCAAATAAAAACAAACAACACTGAAACCAAGTGCTGATTATGGATGAAAGCTTCCCTACAAAACGTCTAGAACTGAACCCATATTCCAGTTTAGTAAGCAATCTGTGAGATTCAAGATACCATACAAGTCTACAATTGATAATTCATTCCATGGTTATACAAATGCAACATGCCAAAGCCATATGCCAAAGCGATAGGGCAATAACTAGTAGGATTTGTTGGACCGTTACCAGGCTTGGGAATAGGGATACTAATTGCTTTCCTCCAATCAGAAGGAAAATCACCATAAATCTAGATGTTATTAAAAGTATCCAAAAGAACCATCAAATATGATTCAGGTAAATGCTCCAATAACTGATAATGAATTTCATCTGGTCCTACTGAAGTATCATGGGCTCTACGAATAGCATCCTGCAATTCCTCCACAGAAAATGCATGTTGTATACTAAAGCATTTTCATATGAAAAGTTAATGGACTGATTTTCAGTCTTAGTTCTGACAGATGTAAAAGCATCTGTACTGAACCCAGAAGATGAATTATTAGAAAAGTTGTCTGCCAATGTCAGGATGAGAAGTGACATCCGTATGATTGACAGACAAATAATGAACTGTATTACTGGAGTCTTTACCTTTGATTTTATGGATCCTATTCCAGACGGATTTCACTAAAGTTTGTGAATTCAACATGGAGACAAAAGTTCTTCAAGATGTTTTCTTACTCTCTGATCTCTATGTGAGCCTTAGCCCTAGCAATACGAAATCCGTCTAGGTTATCCAATGTAGGTTCATGTTTAACCGTTCAAGCAACTTGTTTTGCTCTTCGAATGCATCCTTACATGCATCATTAAACTATGGTTTATCGAAACGTTTCAATACTCCCGAAGTCTTTGGAATAACATCATCCTTCAAGATAGAAACAAAAACATGGGATTATCAACATCAGTAATGGCAAATTGTTGCAGTCGAGTGCTACACAGATGCTGAAACTGACCCCAATTTGCCTTCGGCAACTTTCACCTTTGAACACTTTCAAGCAATGGAGGTCCATCATTCTCCAAAATAATGGGAAAGTGGTCTGTACCACAAGGGTCTGAATCAACTTTCCAGGAGAATACAAGAAAGAGTGAAGGAATACCAATGGTTAAATATACACAAAGAAAAACGTTTAGCACCCCTAGATATAATTAGTACTAAAATAGCCCCATTCGTAAAAACTGCACGTTGACGGTTATCAGAGGCCAAAAGATGGCGTATTATTGGTATGCATGTGACCAGCATGACCTTCAAAAGTATAGGACGACAACTGGGGTAGCATTACACTGATACGAAAACACGGACATACCAATGCTGTAAAGGATCTCCCACGGTCAGGTAGACTGCACATGACGTCACAACGCGAGGACAGGGCCCTCCTTCGGCTCACACGTCGTCAACCCTTTGCTACGTCTCCTGTTCTGAAGAGCCAATGGTTACCCAATAGACGGATGTCAGCCAGAACAGTGAAAAATCGTCTGACATTTGCGGGATTGAAGGCTAGAAGGGTCAACACGCGTCCCTTTCTTGCTGATCATCATGAGAGACCCAGTTTAGCGTGGTGTTTGGCCCGGAGAGGTTGGAATCTGAGGTCCTGGTGAAGAGTCCATTGGTCCGACAAAAGCCGGTTACTGCTTCATATCACAGATGGCCGACTGAGAGTTTGGAGGCATAATGATGCTGCCTACTCACCCAGGAACATACGATTTACGACCTATGTACCCGTATGGTGGAGGTTCAGTAATGGTTTGGGGTTGCCTGTCACATGATTGTAAGCTGAATCTTGTCACCATCTAAGGCAACCTCAATAGTGATTGGTACATTCGTAATGTCCTGCAACCAATTGTTGTGCCGCATTTTGACAACCATCCACTCGACACTAGACCTCTGTACATGGATGACAACGCTAGGCCACATCGTTCCCGAGCAGTAACAGCTTTACTCCAAACTGAAGCTGTGACGACCCTGCCCTGGCTGGCCATGAGTCCTGACGTAAACCCGCTAGAGCATGTTTGGAACATCTTGGGGCGTCGAGCACAGGCACTGACCCCACCTGTACAGACTATGGCACAGTTAGAGGCAGCTCTTCATCGAGAATGGCAGCAGTTGCCCATGCAGCAGATCAGACGACTTACTGGAGGGATGAGACGAAGGGTTGAAGCTGTCATCCGTTATTGATGATTTGTGTCATGAATGTCATCTGTGGACTTCAAATGATATTTTCATCATCAATCATGATGTTGACTTGTGATTCTGACTCTACACCTCCATACTTATTGTGCCTCATTTTTGGCTCAAATACAGCATATTGGAATTCTTTTCAGAATCATGATTAAAATTTCAAAACTAGATACACTTATTATGTTTTCTTACTGTCAAAGATGTATTCTTGCAAAATACATTTGTTTTTCTGAGGTTATGTTATCAGGCTTTCAACACCAAACCTCGTAAGACAAGTCATTATGAAAAATACAGGGGGTGCTTAACTTGTTTCTTTGTGTATATATATATATATATGGCAGAATGTACGATTTTATCATTGAATAAATGTAAGTCATTTTTGAGAATTAAATTTTCTAATTGTTTTCCTCTAATATTAATATCCTCGCATCCACACAAAGTGTGTTGACCATAACGAAGGGAGTAGGGAGCTGGAACATAATTCACTTAACTCTCGCAACTTTGCGATATCGCAGTGCAATGCTAAAAGACTTACAAAGAGGATACTTTGTTGTCTACCAGAGCCTAAGAGAGCTTTGTGAATTAGGACCCTGGTCAATAAGACCTTGAAGGTCAATAAGACATTGAAGGTCAATAAAACATTGAAGGTCCCTAAGATTAAAATTAAAATGATTACGAGGTGGCAAGTAAATTGAACACATAGTAATAGTTATACGATGTTAATGTTACTAAACTCTGAGAAATGTTTTCATTAACAATAATGGACCCCACCCCCACCCCACCCCCCCCCCACCCCTTATGATAAAGGGTAAATGCTCTCATTCTTATATGATCAGTGGCCTTCAGGAAAGAAGAGGATTACGTTGTTGAATTAGAAGACTTAATTCATCAAAATTGGGCCTAACCCCACGGCAGTCCCAATGTATTAGGCATTTCCTTTGAATGTTGTGATTTTTGTGTTTTAGAACAAGTTTAATGTAAATTATCCATCTCAGTCATATCCATATCCAAAGGATCAAATGGATTACTAATCAGGACCAGGCGTCGCTCAATCTTCTTTAAGCATCCCGAAGAGCAATCCTTCTTCTCACCTTTAGTGGCTTTTCCTGGCAAAGGTTTACTAGGACCTGGCTCCCCATCATTTGAACCTCGTGATGGATTCATGGAATCCGAAGACACCTGGGTCGTTTTCCTAACTACTTTTTAGTAGCTTTAGTTGCCTGTCTCTAAGCTTTCTCAGTGGTACAGCGTTCGCTCGATGCGCGGTCGGTCTGGGATCGATCTCCGTCGGTGGGGCCATTGGGCTATGTCTCGTTCCAGCCAGTGCACCACGACTGGTATATCAAAGGCCGTGGTATGTACTACCCTGTCTGGGATGGTGCATATAAAAGAGCCCTGGCTGCTAATCGGAAAGAGTAGCTCATGAAGTGGCGACAGCGGGTTTCCTCTATCAATATATGTGTGGTCCTTAACCATATGTCTGACGCCATATAACCGTAAATAAAATGTGTTGAGTGCGTCGTTAAATAAAACATTTCTTTCTTTCTAAATTTTCTCAGTGTCAGAAACCTTCTTATATCTATCTTCACCATTTGGCCAACTTAGATCGCTCTGAACTGAAACATTGTTTGTAGAGACTTTAGCAGCAACAGCATAAGAGTTACCTTGTGTAACAGGTGGAGGTTTGCCTTCATTGAAAGACAGATGCATTTCAACTTTTACCTTTTGGAACTGTTTCTCAAACTTCCACCTCAGGCACACTCGCGAGTACGGGAAGTATTTCCCCTTGCAATTAATGCATATCATATCATTTTAATATGCCTTATTGTCATGATCATATTGACCACAACGAGTACATGCAAATTTGCGGTATGGACTCCAAACAACTTGCTCTGTGAAGATAAATTTAAATCTCCAACATTAACATACTGTTAACGGGCCCTTGACTTGTATCAACCTTTTCACGAACGTACAAACTTACACGTTTTCCTTTGATGTCTGCTGCAAAAAGGTATTGAATCTAAAGGATTCAATTTTAAAATAATTACTAATTTATTTCAGAGGTATCTAAAATACATTTGATATCTTTAAAAGCAAATGCATTAGCACAACCCTAGCCCTAAAACGTATATTCTATGAAAATTGTAAATTGCCCATAAGATGCTACATTTACAAATTTAAAACAAAACATGCTAATTTATTTCAAATACTGTCAAATGTACCGAATCTTCAGTATTGAAAACGAAACACATTTACTTCAAAGGTTTGCAAAATATCAAATGAATAGCATTTGTACAGATATCATCAGCTATTTCAGATATTGCTCTAGTTAAGATATCCCGATCTTTTAATAAATATGTATTATTACATTGCCATAAATATTCAGCATTTACAAATATATTGATACTAATCTACTTCAGATATTGTAAAATAATTTATTACAAATCTACAACACTTATAAAGAGATCAAAACTAATATATGTAAGATCTTGTTATATAATTTACAACTAATCTTCAACATTGGAAACGAGATCGATATTATGTTTGACGTCCAATTGTTTGACGTCAAATAGCCGATGATGAGATAAAAAAATCAAATGTGCACTAGTGGCGTCGTTGAATAAAACAAACTTTACTTTTATTTTACAAATACTAAAAATCAGCTACGGTGTGTGTCCTGGTTTGCGTGATTGAACCTCATTTGGTTATAAACATTAAGCTAAATTATAAGTGAAATTGAACATAAACTAAATGACGAAATAAACATGAGGTGTAAAATAATAATAAAATATGTTGTTTTAGCCACTAATGTACAACCCCGACGAGAATATGCAAATGTTGCAATTTTTTATGATATCACTAAAATAAGATACCGTTTTCGTTAATGTAATGTGTGATAATTTACACTGCGGCGATTATAGACATGGCATTTGTACTAATTGCATTTCTTTTCTTTTATGAGTATATTAACACATAGATTGCAATTTATTTCAGAAATAAATTGCGGACATCCTCCTGACGTCGCGAATGCTAGATACACAACAACGGGGACGTCATATAACTCCGTATCTACGTACAGCTGTCTTGCTGGTTTTAGTCACGCTGACGGAACGACCACATCAACGTGTGCAGCAACGGGGATGTGGACCACAACCAACTTGTACTGTGAAGGTGAATTTAATCTCTAAAAGATGACTACCCAGAAAAAAAGTATTTCTAAAAGAACACGGAATGTGAAACGCTATGTATAAACACTTGAAAATTAGCTAAACACAACCTTAATCAGAATAGAATAGAACAGAATAGATGTTTAACGACACCCCAGCATGAAAAATAAATCAGGTACTGGGTGTCCCACCTCAATTGTGATGTAGCTAAAAAGGTGCCTAGTAGTAGTTGTTTTTTCGTGTCAGTCATGTTTAAACGTTTAGACGTTTAGATCTAAGAAGGTTTCTGGAATGGCTCGCAGAGGCACATTCTATCAACAACGATCCAGTAGACTGATCAGATCGGACCTCCCTGACCACCCTTTTAGCTGAACTGCAGGCCAAAGTGGTGTGTTGCCAGAAAACATTCCCGCAGATATGCTCCCAACTCAACCACCAGGAACCCATCATCCAGCATTACGGAATGCATCCCACGACCAAGAAGGTGCCTCAAAAGAGGAATTGTACTGTATTAGCCATTCTCATAGAGAATGTTTCACGCCTGCACCACGGTGACGTTACAATGCTTGCAGGGGAGAACGAAATGGAAACAGAAACATACGGATATCAAAACACAAAGAACATGCAGGAAGCATGGTGTCTTGCACTTGTAAATAGTCACAAACATGTTCCTTAATTATGTATTTAATTTGCATTTACATTTGCTAATTAGTGACATACCTCAGCGTTGTAAAAAATGAAATAGGGGACCATAATTAAATTTAAAATTAAATTAAAGGGTAAATGCCAATATCGCTCTCTCTCTATTCTCTCTCATCCTCCGCTCTCTCTCTCTCCTCTCTCCTCTCTCTCCTCTCTCTTCTTTCTCTCTCTCTCTCTCTCTCTCTCACACACACACTGTATATGTGCATATATATGTGCATATATATATATATATATAATATATATATATATATATAGATATATATATATATATTATATATATGTATATGTGTATATATATATATATATATATATATATATATATATATAATATATATAGATATTATATATATATATAATTTGTTTCGTCCTATTCTTAATTGTTGTTGAAACTAATCGATTCCAGTGATTGATTGTGGCCTACCTCCCGACGTGGCAAATGCTACGTACACAACGACGGGGACGTCATATAACTATGTGTCTACATACAGCTGTCTCGCTGGTTTTCGTCACACTCGCGGAACGACCACATCAACGTGTGCAGCAACGAAGGCGTGGACTCCAACTAACTTGTTCTGTGAAGGTAAATTTAAATTTCCAACATTAACATACTGTTAATGGGCCATTGACTTGTATCAATCTTTTTACGAACCTACAAACTGTACACGTTTTCATTTGATGTATGCTGCAAAAAGGTATTAAATCTATAGCATTCATTTTAAAAATAATTACTAATTTGTTTCAGAGGTTTCTAAAATATATTTGCTGTCTTTAAATGCAAATGCATTGGCACAACCTTAGCCCTTCAACGTATATTCTCTGACAACTGTAAATGGTTCATAAGATGCTACATTTACAAATGAAAAAAAAACCCACCTGCTAATTTATTTCAAATACTGTAAAATGTACCGAATCTTCAGCATGGAACACGAGATAAATTTACTTCAAAGGTTTGCAAAATATCAATTGAGTAGCATTTGCACAGATATATTCAGCTATTTGAGATATTGCTAGTCTTAAGATATGCTGATCTTTTAATAAATACGTATTATTACTTTGCCATAAATATTCAGCATTTACAACTATATTGATACTAATCTACTTCAGATATTGTAAAATAATTTACTACCAATCTCCAGCACGTACAAAGAGATTGAAACTAATATATTTAAGATGTTGTTATATAATTTACAACTAATCTTCATCATTGAAAAGGAGATCAATATTAATCTATTTGTGATACTGTAAACTAATTTACTACAAATCCTCAAAATCAGCTAAGGTGTGTGTCCAGGTTTGCATGATTAAACCTTATTTGGATATAAACATTAAGCTAAATTATAAGTGAAATTGAACATAAACTAAATGACGAAATAAACACGACGTGTAAAATAATAATAAAATATGGTGTTTCAGCCACTGATGTACAACTGCGACGAGAATATGCAAATGTTGACATTTTTGTATGATATCAAGCTAACTGTCATTAAAATAAGATACTGTTTTCGTTAATGTAATGTGTAATAATTTGCACTGCGGCGATTATGCACATGGCATTTGTACTAATTGCATTTCGTTTCTCATATGAGTATATTAACACATAGATTGCAATTTATTTCAGAAATTGATTGCGGACAACCTCCTGACGTGGCAAATGCTACATACACAACGACAGGGACGTCATATAACTCCGTATCTACATACAGCTGTCTTGCTGGTTTTAAGCGCACTGATGGAACGACCACATCAACGTGTGCAGCAGCGGGGACATGGACCCCAACCAACTTGTACTGTGAAGGTGAATTTAATCTCTAAAGGAAATCTACCCAGAAAAACAAGTATTTCTAACAGAACACGGAATATGAAACGCTATATGTAAACACTTGGAAATTATCTAAACACCACCTTAATTAGAATAGAATAGAACAAAACAGATGTTTAACGACACCCCAGCATGAAAAATACATCAGCTATTGGGTGTCCCACCTCAGTTGTAATGTAGCTAAACCAGATGCTGCGAGTTTGTATATGTTCTGTATCTACTTGGTATTAACCGAGATAGCATGAACAAATTACTTATGGGAAGCACATCATTGTGCTTCCAGCACCGTAGTTAATCACCATACATGTTCATGTATATTCTCGGTTTCTGTCTACGTCCCCATGTATTGATTAAATATTAGCGTAATAATACGTAATTGCTGTCAGTCGTTTCCAATATCCTCTGTATATACAGAACCTTAACTTATGTGTTTTGTATTCACGAAATGGTCACGATTACTTGCGGAGTACAATTCACATGGTCAAAACCAGGTGGTGCTTAAATAATATCCAAGTGAAATATAAACTGATTTTGAGTAGCGTTAGTTGTCTGTCTCTGAGCTTTCGCAATGTCGGATACCTTCTTATATCTATCTTCACCATTTGGCCAACTTAGATTGGTCTGAACTGAAATATTGTTTGTAGAGACTTTAGCACCAGCATACGATTTACCTTGTGTGGCTTCAGTACAAGACAGATGCTTTTCAACTTTTACCTTTTGGACCTGTTTCTGAAACGTCCACCTCGGGCACTCTCGCGAGTACGCAAAGTGTTTTCCCTTGCATTTGGTGCATACCATATCATTTTAACATGCCTTATTATCATGATCATATTGACCACAAACAGCACATGTCAATTTGCTACGGCATGCATTTTGTACATGTGCAAACTTTTGACATTTAAAACACCGCAAGGGATCTGGAATAAATGGAACAACTGGTATGTTTAAATAACTGACCTTGACTGACTGAGGAAGTAATGGTGTGTTAAATGTAAGGATCAAAGTACTCATCGAAACTAGTTCATTATTTCGACGAATCTTTATCTGCTTGGCAGAAACAACACCTT
>NC_054702.1:27143834-27198318 GCF_016097555.1 Gigantopelta aegis
ATGTTAGATTGGCTATTGCAAAATAGTCCGCTTCTCCACCCACTCCTCACGTCGTTATTTTCACCTATTCTAACCATTTTGATCTATCTATTTGAACAATTGACGAGTCTACTGACAAAGCCCTTTCTAAATTAAACAAAAGTCTGAACGAAATATCTGGCGATAATACCAACCACGCTTTAAACGTGACCCACAACAGATCTACCCTCACGGGCAGCAGAACTGAAGGGTTCATCTGGAATTACATGTCTTCTACTCCGGCGCGATACCCCCCTCCCCCGGGCTGAAGTGTCCATTGCTGTGGACAGATATGTTAATGCTGATGTTTGTGATCGTGTAGCACGGGGAGAGGGGATACTCGATTTTTTGGACCAGCAAGCCTTGGCGAGGCGGAACGATCCCAACGTCAGCGGTACTTCAGCAGTACCGCTTGAAAGCTGTTATGCAGATCTCAGTGTGTCACGTTTTGAAGATGGCTGGGTTTTTTTAAACATTTCCAGGGTGGTAGAGCAGAAATGGATTTACAGAAGGCGTCCCTCGGGACAAATATATTGGAAATAAACACGTCTATGAGTGAGTCTGTCTTTGTTCAAGGCGAGGTAAGCACCCCACTGTTAAGAGTCGCCAACCCTCTCACCTAGGTCGCCGACACCACCCACTAGCTTGTTGAGCGACTCCCGGGAAAGAAAGAAGAGGTATGCCAAATCCCCGGGGTCCAATGTTGGGTACTCCCCTAACCCTGATGACTTTTTTTAAACGACCCCTTCCCCCCAAAAAAAAAAATATAAAAAATAATAATAATAATAAATCCCGACCCCTGCGGCTGTCCGCACTAAATCTAAAAGTAGTGTTCAGCTCCCTTCCACTAAAGCTAACAGAAGTCTTCCTCAAAATTTAGATCAAACAGAAATGGAGGTAGATCCCTTCCCAACACTAAATACAGTGGCTGACAACCCCCAGGGGCGGACTAAGAGAGTACCCACCCCCTTTTACAAAATTGAGCCAGGGTGGGGGGGGGGGGGGGGGAGTCCGCGTAATGTGCAGGTCGTCTCCAACTCACAGACCACCCTCCCCTCTTTCATTCAGTCACCAAGGGAGGTGCAAATAACCAGGGCAGGACTAGACACCCAACCAGAGCTAAGTCGAGAAAGATAGTCAAAACCAATCAGGTTGGGAACCAAGGGGTTGACATCTTGGGTGTCGTTAGGAGGTCCAATCCCCACATCGAGATATCTAATATATCGGTGTGGAAAACAAGGATATTTAGATATCCTACTCCTCCGCGCCTATGAAGTGGTGTTATCCACCAGGCTCACGGCTTTCAAGCCAAACCAATTAAATGTTCTAAGTGCCAGACATGGGGGCATACAGTCAAACGATGTAAGAGTACCAGGGAACACCTCACCTGTTTCAGGTGCGGTTCGAATCACCCAAAGAGGTCCTCAGACGATCCATGTACAAAACCTTTGTCATGTGCTAACTGTCGCGGTTCTCATTGTACTAATTATAAGATTACCGGAGGGCTATAAGGTTCCTGACAGATAAGGGCGAGCCAAAGGGACAGGCGGTAAAGGGTGCAATCTGCTTCTCAACGTCCCCCCACCTCTGGCCTTGTAAAATCAAACAAAACCTTTGCCGCTGCCGTCCATGGTTACCCCCACCCCCTCCCCCGGGTAGTTGAACATACCCCCGTTCAAGGGGCTCATTCGATTTCTCCTAATCCAACCATTTCTGCTCTAGATAGGGTTAGGATTATTTGTGGACTTTATTTAAACAGCGGTCGGTCCAGGATCGATCCCCGTCGGTGGGCCCATTGGGCTATTTCTCGTTCCAGCCAGTGCACCACGACTGGTATATCAAACTACCCTGTCTGTGGGATGGTGCATATAAAAGATCCCATGCTGCTAATCGAAAAGAGACAGCAGGTTTCTTCCCTCAATATCTTTGTGGTCCTTAACCATATGTCCGACGCCATATAACCGTAAATAAAATGGGTTGAGTGCGTCGTTAATAAAACAGTTCCTTCCTTTTACATGGGTTACGTTAAAAATAATACTGTTAGCAGAATGATTGAAATACATAGAGAAACGTTTTAAGGCCAGCTCATTTTGCCCAAATGTCTTATTCGTTTTTACCAGAATTCGAAGATTGCCTACCCCCACCCCCGGACGCTTATGGTTGGTGTTCGACCTATTTTTCAGTTATCTCCCTCTTTATCTGCAGTTCTATATTTTATTAGTATGCTGGGTGTTATATCTTGGTCCCCCATTTTTACTTATTTATTTGGCAAGACTATTTGCCTCTATTTTATTATTATTTGTTTTTAATTTGCACCCCTTTCTAAATATATACTGCGTTTTTAATGCCTGTTAATAACTGGATTGATATATATATATATATATATATATATATATATATATATATATATATATATATATATATATATCTTTTATTTTCTTATAACTATGTATTTAAAAAAAATTATTTTCATTATTTTATTTTATTTTATTTATATAAATAAATGTATTTATATATTTTATTTATTTATCAATATTAAACGATACACTGTTCTTTTTGTTTACAAAAGTACATTGTAAGCGCAACGTTCGGTTTCAGAATGCCATGCGCGGCGAGGAGTTCCCCCAATCTAAAAATAACACCGCCAGATAGCTATTCGCGACGTCATTTACGTTTATGCATACCAAAAAGCGAATAACTTTAAACGCGATTAACAATCCGCGTTTAGTTTCATCCGCTCATCATGCATACGGCCCCAGGAGGGTAATAAAAATGGAGTTGTTTCTTGTGCCCATTGGGGAGGACATATTTAAAAATACTCGTTATGGTGTGGGATGGAATTTGAAACTTTCCTCGATACTCTTCATGTTTTCTTATTTTATTATAGGCATTCGTCTTCATGCTATTATTAAATGTTCCTCTGTTTTATTGTATTTCTCTTCAGAGCCAGTTTCCATCTTTTGACCAAAATCCTCAGATCAATAAAGGAATATATTGTGGTTTTTATCCATTCACAATAAAATTTCATAGCTACTAGAAATGTCTAAAATTATAGCTTTCTTTACTTTCTTTGGTTTATTGCATACGTATATCATTCTTGCTATTCCCCGGACAACAGCCTCATTTTGTAGTTTGGTAGTGACTTTGAATGTACATACTTATGTCATTCCAGCCAAAACGTTCTCATGGTTTCCTTTTTTGTGTGTTTTATTATCAATTTACTGCTGTACATCTTGAATCTTCCACCTGGAAGAATGGATACACCATAATATTGGTCAATATTAATGTAATTACATTAATTAATTCATTAAGTACAGGTGATTTTAACAGCAAATATTGATGCCCATGCTTCGTATCAAATGTTTGGCATCATATTTAAAACCAGCATTCTAAAAAACGTAAGAAATCATATATTACAAGCCATTGTGTATTGAAAATACACATAACGTTGTGACAAATTATGCTTTTTGGCCTCCATTTTAAATGCTTTACTAGTGACCTTCTACAAATGATTGCCATGACTGGATCGAGCTGCGGTTGGACACGGTGGGGTGGGGGGTGGGGGGGGGGGGGGTGGTTGTGGTGCCGGTGGTTAGGTTTTTTGGGGCCATAGGGCGTAGGCGGTTTGGCCGTAGGTTTCTGTGAAAGTTCCGGCCCCCCTTCTCGCCCCCTCCCCCCCCCCCCCCCCCCTTCCTCCTGGTCACACCAAGGCCCGAAATACGACTGGTAATCTTTTTAAATAAATATTAAATTTAATATAACTTTTCTGTGGGTCGGGCTTACCCCTACCCTTTCCCTTGCCTCTGGGGACTAAATTTTTTTTATATTTTTTTTTAATAAATTATAATTTTTGTATTTTTATTTTTAGACTTCCCCATCTAAATTTGCGTTAATTTTAAATAATTATATAGGTGTAGAGTAGGGATTTCTGTATTTCTTTTGGGAACGCATTCAAAATTATTAATGTCGACATAATATATTTACTCTTTTTGACCTCCAGTTTAAAATTTCAAAATTTTATTATAGTTAGGTTTTTTCCTGCCCCGAGTCAGACCACCGATTATATCGGAGGCCGAACTGGGGATAGGCGTGCTCGAAACCATAGAGGTATGTGAGCACGTTTAAAACATATCTAATCTAATCTAATCAAACGTCAAGATAGGTGAAACATTCCATCGGATTTGGATTATACAGACAAAATGGTCATAGAAAGAAAGAAAGAAATGATTTATTTAACGACACGCTAGTAGGACGTTGCACACGGCACAATAGACCAGTCTAAGTAGGTCAGGGTCGGGTCAGTAGGACGATGTCACGTGACAAGGCCGTGACGTCATCAAGGTCAAGGTCACGGAAAGTAGGCCGGGTCAGTAGGACGAGGTCACGTGACAAGGCCGTGATGTCATCAAGGTCAAGGTCACGGAAAGTAGGTCATGAAGCCCAACAGGCCTTGGTACTGCTGTCATTAAAATAAGATACTGTTTTCGTTAAAGGGACACACCCTAGTTACGGCTAGTTGTTAACCATTACGGCGTTGTTTTTCGCTATCAAACCCATTTTTTCACAAATAAAATTGCACTTTACTTACCGTTTATTATTTAGAATATACATTTCCATTCACCTGAAGTGTTTTTTGGTAATCCTGGTAATCCTGGTGTTTGTAATACCACAAAATGCATTTTTCGTATTTCTGAAAAACGGACGCACGTTTGAGAAAAAAACGTTGAGCAGACAAGGTCTAATCTATTTTTAGACGGGATATTTCCATTTCAATGTCACAGACGTTGGTATACCACGTGACCGTTATCATTTTGGTTCGGTTTGTTTTCTCGTGCACGGTTCGCGCAATCAACATCCGATTTGTTGTTGTTCATTTGTGAGATTTTTCTTCACAGTTCGTGAACATTTTCAGTAACAATAAAGTTCAGACAACTAAGTATCTGAATACAAAACGTTACAAACCCTTAAAACCAATAATTTTGCTAAGCCCTACGATATCTAGAGAGGGGATACAACCAGGACAGAACAGTTGGAACATGTCCAGGAGAGGTGAAAAGAACGCACCCCAAGTCTGTGAAATTTGTCGTGACGTAGGCATTGTTGTGCTTCGAGCGACATCTACCTGTGACATCAGAATACAAATTTTCAAAATTATTTCAAGCAATTGGGACATGAGGATTCCCATGGTATTTATCGATATAAAACCTGCTTTTTCACTCCATTTGATAAAAACGTGATCTAAGTGTGTTACTGTTTTCGTTAATGTAATGTGTGATAATTTACACTGCGGCGATTATGAACATGGTATTTGTACTAATTTCATTTTTTTCTTTCTCATATGAGTATATTTAAAAATAGATTGCAATTTATTTCAGAAACAGATTGCGGAAAACCTCCTGACGTGGCAAATGCCACATACACAACGACGGGCACGTCATATAACTCTGTGTCTACGTACAGCTGTCTCGTTGGTTTTAGTCACACTGGCGGAACGACCACTTCAACGTGTGCGGCAACGGGGACGTGGACCACAACCAACTTGTACTGTGAAGGTGAATTTAATCTCTACTTAAAAAAGAATTATACCCAGAAAAAAGTATTTCTTACAGAACACGGAATGTAAAAGGGACATTCCTGAGTTTGCTGCAGTTTCTCAGATGTTATCGACTAACAGAGACTTTGTAATGATTGCAGTTACATACAAAATACATTTTTCTGCATAAAATATTAGTGGCTGTGTATTAACATGTTTCGGATCGTTCTACTATTTGTACTAGGTTAAAGAGGCATTCCTGAGTTTGCTGCATTGTAAGATGTTTCTGACTAATAAAATAATTCTACGATTAAACTTACATATTAAATATGTTTCCTTGTTTGCAATATCAGTGTCTGTATATTCAATGTATTTCTGGTCGTCTTAATATTTGTAAGAAGCCCAAACTGGATTTTGTCTTCCAATAATTTCGTACGTACGAAAAAACTATATTTTAGGAACTAAAATGAAATTTAACCCAGTACAAATATTAGAAGGACAAGAATCACATTTAATATACAGCCACTAATATTCTGTGCAGAAAGATATATTTGATATGTAATTACAATCGTTAACAGGTCTATTTTAGTCGATAATATCTTAAAAATTGCAGCAAACTCAGGAATGTCCCCTTAAAGTTTCATTTTGTTTCCTACGAAAACAAACCCACAACATTGTTCGTACGTACGAAATTATTTGAAGACAAAATCCAGTTTGGGCTTCTTACAAATATTAAGACGACAAGAAACACATCGAATATTCTGTGAAACACTGATATTCTAAACATTTCCTAAACAAATATCTTTTCGTACGTATGAAATTATTTGAAGACAAAATCCAGTTTGGACTTCTTACAAATATTAAAGGGACATTCCTGAGTTTGCTGCAGTTTTTAAGATGCCCTTGTATTCTGTTTAAATCATTCTTATTAGGAAGTAAAGTAATATAGTTTTGTAGGAGGCAAAGGAAAGTTGCATTAATGTCATGCATAACAAATTCCATAATTAACACATTTTTACTTTGTGAAGTTTAAATAGTGTTGGTGTCGTACATTGATAGAAATGCAACATTCTATCAAAAGTATATTAAGGAACCTTGATTCACCAGTGTGATTTTTTATAACCAAAATACATGTTTAAAATCGAGATTAACTAACTTACTTATCTGATTAACCCTTGGAAATTATATTTTGGTGTCAGATGGAAATACAATTTCATACATTTCATCAGTATAATTTAATTGAACACGTGATACCACACCAAAGTATATTTAAATTGTTTTCTTCATCTTTATACTTTATTAAGAAATGACAGTCATGACTCAAAAAGGGGCATTCCTGACTTTACAGACATTTAAATATGTTTCCTGTAAACAAGGCTTTTAATGAATAAAACTGGATATTAATTAAGATTTTGAGTTTTGTTTTGAATATTAGTGTTTGTACACCATATGTGTTTGGTATGTCTAATGTTTATAGTAGCTTAAACAGGATTTGTTGTTTTACATGTTTGATATTACTGGAGGCAAAATCTAGTTTCAGCTGCTAATTAGAATGTTTAGGTCTGATGTTGACCACATTTGAAACATGTCCAGAAGGCAAACTGACTGTTGACTGGAGTTGACCCAATACTATCTAGAATCTGGATCCAAGTCACTAAGTTCTTCTATTTGTAATTTGGTGCTTATAAGTCTCATCTGTTTGATCTTCTTTTTATTCCAGACTTGCAGTATAACTTTCAGCTGTCATTTTAAACCAAAATCGTACTACAGTTCTCCTCGATACTCTTGATGTTTTCTTCTTTTATTATAGGCGTTCATCTTCATGCTATCATTAAATGTTCCTACCTTCTTATATCATTTCTCTGCTTTATTGTATTTCTCTTAATAGCCTGTTTCCATCTTTTGACCAAAATCTTCAGATCAATAAAGGGATATGCTGTTGTTTTTATCCATTCACTATAGAATTTCATAGGTAATAGAAGTGTCTAAAATTGTAGCTTTCTTTACTTTCTTGCATAAGTATATCATTGCTGTCATTCGCTGGAGAACAGCCTCATTTTGTAGTTCGGTAGTGAATTTGAATGTGCATTATCATGTCATTCCAGCCAAAACGTTCTCATGGTTTTCTTTTGTATCAATGTATTGTATAACACATAAGTATAGAACAGAAACAAGGAGAACTTCAACCAATCTCTACATCTAGAATGTTTCACCTGGAGGAAAGGATACAACATAATATTGGTCAATATTAATGTGATTATATTAATTCATTCATTAAGTACAGGTGATTTTAACAGCAAATATTGATATCCATGTTTCATCATATTTGAAATCAGCATTCTGAAAAACGTAAGAAATCATATATTACAAGACATAGTGTATTGAAAATACACATAACGTTGTAACAAATTATGCTTTTTGGCATCCATTTTAAATGTTTACCATTAACCGATATCAAACGTCAAGATAGGTGAAAAATTCCATCGAATTTGGATTCTACAGACAAAATGACCATGGAAACAACTCTGCTCCAAAAATATGTCACAGTTCGCCCAACCCTAAACATAGACGCATTTGATGATGCGGGGCAGACAAGTGAACAAACATGCATACCGAAAATGGATGGAGAGGCTTTTTAATTTGACTAGGCTTACAAATTTTGATCGATAAAATATTCGAAATACAAGAGCTGCCGAATGCATGGTATGTTGCTCCTAATGTGGCAGACAAATATTTAACACCCGCAACGTAACACCCGTGAAAGTTGCCATTGTAGTTTTGGCCTAACATCCACAGAGCAACCAAACTGCCGAGATACAGCACAGACACGTTTAGTTCTACAGGGTGTAGCACTAAACGTCTGTGAGTATCTCGTGGTTTCTCGCAAGGTGATAGGACTAGTCATTAGTACACAGTTTTGAGATCCTATATATTTGGTGGAATTTGACAGAGAAACATGCCAACTGTACACAACGTAGATGAAATGGAAGACTAGGTTTAGATAGATAGAGATAGCGACACACACACACACACACACAGAGACAGAGAGAGAGAGAGAGAGAGAGAGAGAGAGAGAGAGAGAGAGAGAGAGAGAGAGAGAGAGAGAGAGAGAGAGAGAGAGAGAGATCCAATTGTCCAGCATCTTGAATATTTTAATTAAATAGCAGTACGTCTGTTTCAGTCGATTGTGGAGTTCCTGACATAAAGAATGGTTCTCTCGTATCCAACTCGACCACTGTCGGCAACCGAGGAACAATCGAGTGTGATGAGCTCTTCCAGTTCTTTGGTAACAACGCCTCAGCGGTTTGTCAATCATCTGGGATGTGGGCGGGACCTGATGGACGTTGTCTGCAGGTAGAATGGAGAAATGTGGTGGTTGTAAGTGTATAATTACATGTATTTATTTATTTATTTGAAAATGATTTATATGAAGTGTATATAGATGCGTTCCAACTGAAACTCCTTCTGAAACGTTTTCATTGTAGAGAAGAGTAGAATAGATGTCTAAAGACACCTCAGCACCAAACATTCATTGTAGAGAATGTCGACGGTTCCTACTAGTATTGCTTATGCCGTTTTGAAAACAGAGGCGGAATCTACTTTCGTTGATAGAGCGCTAACCTGAACGGCTTGGGTCGTAGGATCGAACGTTCTTTACACTATTTATGGTGATTTTTAAGTAGTGCATGCACATGTATGTTAAAGGGACATTCCTGAGTTTGCTGCATTGTAAGATGTTTCCCACTAATAACATATTTCTACGATTAAACTTACATATTAAATATATTTTTTTGTTTAAACTATCAGTGTATGTATATTCAATGTGTTTCTGGTCGTCTTAATATTTGTAACAAGCCCAAACTGGAGTTTGTCTTCAATAATTTCGTACGTACGAAAAAACTATATTTTAGAAAATAAAATGAAAATGAACCTAGTACAAATATTAGAACGATCACGAACACGTTTAGTATACAGCCGCTAATATTGTATGCAAAGAAATATTTTAAAAATGTAATTACAATCGTTAAAAAGTCTCTGTTGGTCGATAACATCTTAAAAATTGCAGCAAACTCAGGAATGTCCCTTTAAGATCTGAACAACAAAATAGTTATCTCAGTCTGCAATATAGATATCTCTGTGACAAGACAGCGACAACCCTTGGCGAACCCACTGCGTTTTGTCCCTTCCCAACGAGTTCCACACTATATTGTAGAAATGCAACGTAAGTGTCTCAATGTAGTTTTGCAGACGCAACAATGCAATGAAATCAATACGTGCATGATCTGAAAAAGAGACATTTAAAAAAAAATGTTAAGATAGTGCTCACTATAGCTGTTAAAATGTCCCAATAGAAGTCACATGGTGTACTACTTTTGTGAAATTCAACTTGTTGCTAATTTTATTCAGGTTTGAGACTATTTTAGGCATAACTCTTGGCCTATTCTCACATACGGGGGTGGGTGGGTACAGGAATCCCCATGGGCACCAACTGTGCTCCACTATTCGACGATTTGTTTGTCTATGTAGGATATATGAATCGGCATTTTTTTACTAATCTGGTTAAATCAAAACAATGGAATCTGGCTAAAACGTTTAATTTTACTTTCCACTATACTGATGATAATATATCATTCAATACTAGCAGCATTACATATTACTTTCGATTAATTTCACCGACCAGCGTTAGAAACAACGACACCCAGCAATAAAATTTGTATAATTATGTAAAACATAGTGTAAAGAGACGAGGGAAATGTACAGTAGAAAACAATACAAATATCAAGGTAATATATTTTAAAAGTGTGTAAAATACAAAAATTAGAAATCATAGAAACATCTGGAAATATTAAATCAGTTTTCTATCTCGATCTGGCCTCAGATTACAGTTATCTTCCCATTTGGTTGTCCAAAATCCGGAAGTTTCACCGCGCAAGTAGTCTGCTGTTTGACTGTGATTATTTCATGGCAGACAGCTATGAAGTGGCAACTGTTTCACTGAAGTGACAGGGGATAGCATGTAGTTTGTAAACATGTGTAACTTGCTGACATTGAAGACTTGTTTGTGGTAATTCCGGCCCATGCAAAAGTAGTGCTTTTTGTGTAAAATGGGTGTACTCCGGTCTGGTTTAGAGGGTGTGTCTGTTTAAACCAATATGCTGGGAGAAAGAGCTGGACAACAGGGGTTGTCCTTTTCAGGGTATGTGTCCCCCATGCAGGCAAAGGTACATACAAAACCTCACGGGCCTGCTGATATTAATAAAAATGTTATAGCCACTAAGGCTATATAGAAACATATAGCGAAATTAATTGTGGTCTGAGGCCTGATATAGTTCACACATTACACCGGTTAAATGCTTGATTCTGATGAAAGTATTATAACCAGAGAGGTGAAATTACACAGACTGATTGTGAATACCACAAGGAATATGAAAACTAATTTATTTATTTTCTAAATATTTTATTAAATTAAAAAACATTTTTTTTGAATTTATTAAACATTAAAATTAAAATGTTCAACTTTTAAATTTCAATATCCTCCAAAATAGCATACAATGACCTCTGATGTTCCTACAGGTTGTTGCAATATTTGTTAACAGTTTTGAGCTAATAATTTGGTAAAAAAAGAGCAAACGTTGGATTTTGTTAGTCAATATTGAGATTTTTTTTTTTTTTTACATATTGAATTTTAATGAGTTTCTCAATTATTGCAATTGGACAGAAGATCTAAATATAATGAATATATCACTACTAAATGTAATTAAACACTTTAAATAAATAGTATACAGTTTTTAACAAGATTAACTACTCTAATAATACATTTCACCTACATTTATATAAATTACACACTTCAGTCATTTTTCAAAAATGGTCTTTCATCCTTAGAACATCTAATAGGCTAATATTCTATGCTGTCTGAATGTATTTATTGTGTTCAGTAATCAGATGCTGGTATACTTGTCAAGTTTATTGCAGAAAATGTGCCAAAAAGGTTAACATTTGGCTTGTAATACATATGGCAGAATGATCCATAATGCATATTCAGTGGTCATTACTACAAACATCCTTCCAATCAAGAAATACTACACTGAGGTATCCAAGACACTGGCACATGACTACACTTGTTGACAGTTATCACTGGAAACTGAAAAATATGGTGCAAGTACCTCTTGGTAGGATTTATATCAGCATTTTGTGACGAAATCTTCATTTTCAAAGTTGTCGTCAACAAAAAACATATTATGGTGTATACTCAAGTAATATCTGTAGGGCATATTCATATTAATATGCATTTATATGGACTGTTTTGCCTTTTACAAAGTGGCTACATGTCTAATACAGTAAATGAAGTAGATCAAGTAAATACAGCAGGTCAAAATTGAATCTGAGGCCTATCATGTCTAATTTTCCCTTAATTTTAGTGTGTAAAAATTTGTTGCAAATGGCCCCAATTTTGTGACTTTCACCATCCCTCTGACACATTTCTAATAATGTATCATGAATTCAGTCACCATATCTTTACTAAGCCTCCACTTATCATATCTAAAATGCAAAATTTTACAGTTTTAGATTTATTTATTTTTCAAAAATTTAAATTTAAGTTTAATATTTCATTAAAAATGAAGTAAAATCTAATGATTGATTTTTTTTCCTTTAAATATTTCTAAATCTTTCCAAGACAACACTGTGCAGATAGAACATATTTAGAAGAAAAAATATCTGCTCATTGTATGATGAAATTCCAAAATTTGATAAAGTTATTACATTTTGAAGTTGGTGTCCCTCAAGTTTCCATTGCTAAAATTGGCCATGGCAAGGCACTGTGGTAGGTGTTTTAACACAGCCTCTATATACTCTCAGTTTAAAGGTGACATCCCGATACTTACTCAGCATTGCTTTAATATGTATATCATTGGAATGCATTAGTGTGGGCCAGTTTTAGGGGGAAAAAAGGGACTGATAGGCCTCAGACTGTTACAGTTATCTTCCCATTTGGTTGTCCAAAATCCGGAAGTTTCACCGCGCAAGTAGTCTGCTGTTTGACTGTGATTATTTCATGACAGACAGCTATGAAGTGGCAACTGTTTGACTGAAGTGACAGGGGATAGCATGTAGTTTGTAAACATGTGTAACTTGCTGACATTGAAGACTTGTTTGTGGTAATTCCGGCCCATGCAAAAGTAGTGCTTTTTGTGTAAAATGGGTGTACTCCGGTCTGGTTTAGAGGGTGTGTCTGTTTAAACCAATATGCTGGGAGAAAGAGCTGGACAACAGGGGTTGTCCTTTTCAGGGTATGTGTCCCCCATGCAGGCAAAGGTACATACAAAACCTCACGGGCCTGCTGATATTAATAAACATGTTATAGCCACTAAGGCTATATAGAAACATATAGCGAAATTAATTGTGGTCTGAGGCCATCTATGCATAGAGACTGACAGTGACACGGGATTCCCAGCTCAAACACCTTCAAATCATATCCATACGTTTTGCAACAGAAATTAACAGCAAAGGAAAATAACTGAGTTTAGTGTATGTTGTATTACAATAAATCATGTTAAAATTTTATACGGACTACAATACTGATAAATTTGCCATTTGCTTCGATCCTAAGTCAGTTACGTCATGTTAACAGAAAAAAGAAATACTACGTCATAATTTTACTTATTACAAGTGTTTTCATTGAATATCTTTAGTATGGACAATACATAGGGAATAATAACTGGTTACTGTTTTAAGATATCGGATTTATTCTGCGAAGGTTAGAATGGCGAATACAGCCAGACAGAGTATCCCTGCATTGGCCATTCGACTTGAGCAGGATAAAGCCGATATCTTAAGACAGTAACCAGTTATTTGTTTTATCCTGCAATCCTACATGAATAGTCGGAAAATCATTATTTATTCCATTTGTGTGTACGTAAATCGAGTATCTTCAACCTAGCAAGGCTTTTGCTACAAAATATTTGACGTCATTCTTTGTAAGACGTTACCTGCATTCTGCAACATTAAAAAAAAGTCTCTAAACTCTTAATTCATAAATAAATATAAAAGTTATTTGTATTTACTGTGCTTCAACAATGACTTAAAGAGTATGTTTTTTGAAAATCTAGTCTGAAATACTCCAATCGATTAATGGATCTGAAGTGCAATTAAGACAAAGTATCTAAAACTGATCGAATACGCAGCTAAATAATGACACAATGTCCTGTCGTTGAGTTTAAGTTTTTAAACTTTCAGTTTGATTCGTTTTGTTTTTGTGGGTTTTGTTTTTTTGTGGGTTTTTTGTGTTTCTTTTTGTGGGTTTTGGTGGGGGGTTTTGCGGGGAGTCGTTTTGTTAGGCATGTTTGCAAAGCAGTGTTATGAAGTAATTATGTATTTAAAGGGACATTCCTGAGTTTGCTGCAATGTTTAAGATGTTATCGACTAACAGAGACTATTTAACGATTGTAATTACATATCAAATATATTTTTCTGCGTAAAATATTTGTGGCTGCATATTAAACGTGTTTCGGATCGTTCTAATATTTGTACTAGGTTAAATTTCATTTTTATTTCCTAAACAAGATGTTTTGGTACGTACGAAATTATTTGAAAACAAAATCCAGTTTGGGCATCTTACAAATATTAAGACGACCAGAAACACATTGAATATACAGACACTTATAATCTAAACAAGAAGATATATTTAATATGTAAGTTTAATCGTAGAAATATTTTATTAGACGAAAACATCTTACAGTGCAGCAAACCCGGGAATGTCCATTTAATAACTAAATAAAGACACTTTTTATTCGTTAAGCAAAACATATTGTCAAAAACTAGGAAAGGTGTATACAATAAATAGACCATTTGATGGTGGGGGGTTTTTGAATACGATTTTTATGTCAACGAGTGATTGCGAAGCAATGCGTGAAAATATGGTTTTGACACCACTCGTTGACATAAAAATCGTATTCGAAAAACAAAACAACATGAAATAGCCTCTATATATTTTATTTTAACCATGGGCGTACGACCCGGGGGTGGGGGGTGGGGGGGGGTGGGGGGTGGGCAATTGCCCCCCCCCCCCTAACTTCGGGCAAAACAGTGGGAAAAATTCGGGCAGTTTTTATCTGGGTAAAATTTCGGGCAAATCAACCCCTCCAGCCCCCCTAAATCAAATAGTCCCCATACGCCCATGATTTTAACTGTATTGCAATAAACTATGTGAACCGACTTGCCTTTAGAAACCGCTCTGATTTGTACTAAATAATAAAAAACTGCCCTGATTTATCTTAACATGAATATAGAAAGGACAGTATTCTTTGAATGGACGAACGAACGAGCGACTCGAGCGGTCACGAAATTAATACATTAATGAAATAATGAATGATCATACGAATGAGTGACTAGCGAAAAAAATCGATGAAAGAATGAGCTATAATTATTAATAATAATAATAATAATAATAATAATAAGTTTGCAAGTGCATTTTGTTTAACGAAGAAGTGTGATTTTCCATTTAGACTGTTCCCGGCACGGTCGACAGGTTGGTAGCAAACGTTCCTGAGCCAATAAACGATGGCTGGGAAATGATTTTTAATGGCATACCAGGCGGAAACACAAAAGTGTAAGACATTTTTCTTTAAGATGCTTTTATGACCTTGCTTTTGGTGTAGGATGTTGTGGATTCTTTCTGCACTTTACATTCACTTCTTCTTCCCATTCCGACAGAATGAATGAATGTTTAACGACATTCCAGACCCATTCTGACAGAATCATCCTATAATTTGGCTTCTTTTCTCAATCGACATCCCTTTTCTTGTCTGTAACCGAGACAAATACTTTGTTCTATGTTGTGACATGTGTCTGCCATTCTCCAACAGGCTGTTGACGCTTTTGCAAAAAATAAATTAATTCCCATTCTCGACAAAATTAACTTTCCTTAGAAAATTGATATAAGCAACGTGTCATCTCTCCATATTCGTGCGTGATAGATAGATAGAATAGATGATTAACGACACCCCAGCACGAAAAATATATCGGCTACTGGGTGTCAAACTATGGTAAATGCAAAACCAAAGTGATAGATAGAAGTTCAACGATACCCCAGCACGAAAACTGTATCGCTATTGGGTGTCAAACTATGGTAAATGCAACAACAAGGTGATGATCAACATGAATGTAAAAATGCAATAGTTAAATTAAACCACAGTGTAAAGAACGGTAATTTTTATTTATTATCTCATATAATACTATCAGGCATGCAATTAGAAATTTTGTAATGACACTGATATGGCAGTCCTCTTCTATGTATTAGAAAGGCTTCGGTAATTACATTATTCAAGGCATCTTGCTCTTGGTAGAGCTATCACATTTACAGCGGTGATTATGAGTGTAATATAGAAATAATAAACAAACACCAGCAAAATTCACCTCTAGACGAGAACAGCAATAGAAAATGTCACTGATAAAAGTAATATAAACGCTGCGTTTTCTGTAACAGATACTTTTTTATTTTCAGATTTCGTGTCGAAATTCGAACGTTATCGGACGCTTATGTGACATTTGGTGTGAGATTATTAGGTAAAGACCTGGTTTTCAACAGCTTCATATCTGGTCATTGGCAAAAAGGATCGGGCATTTATGTGGCGACTGACATTTTCCCGTTTACAGTTGATGTTCCCTTCGAGATGAAGATAGCCTACCAAAACAGCACGTTTACGGTAATACTACTTTGCAATAATTGTCTAAGCAAGCACTTTCAGGTTATACACATTGACCAATATGTCATTAAATGTTACCTAAATCTAACATTGTCTCAGCTGTATGTATGCATATTTTTGTAATTTTTATTATTCCTGTTCTTATAATCATCATCATCAGCAGCAGCATCATCATCATCAATATCTCAATATCATAATAATAATAATATTATTATTATTATTATTATTATTATAAACATAATCAATTTCGCCCTTGTTATTTTTGTTGTTTTAATTATTATTATTGTTCTTGTCGTTACAGTTTTCTGCCAATGGAATATTCATTTACAACTTCACTATAACACAGCCAGTGGAGATGGTTGACAGAGTGGTTATTCGTTTTGATGTTTTTACCGAGAGGCTAAAATTTATTTATTAAACAGTTCACACATTCCATTGCTAACGCCTCGTGCATGCTGATAACTGTAGCTCCTAAGTAAAGGAAATTTTGAATATTTTGTAGTAGTTAAAATACATTTACATTTTCTTTTTTATTTAAGAACTTATTAATATGTTCCTGGTTTTATAATTCACAAATAGAAGGAATTTACTATAGCTCATTGCAGCAACACTGTTATGTACATATGTGATGTCACGGATATTGTATACAGTTTTATTATTTGTGCCGTGTAGCAAGTCTAGGTAGTATTTTGTTATCGATTAACCAGGTATTGTGACATGGATGTTTTACCTGCATTACTTGCATGCGCGACTTGCTGCATGTGCGTTGCGCATCTTCTATTGTGTTCTTGGCTATATATTTGTTAGGCTCCTGTGGTCATGACACATTACATTATTACTCTGGTTCGATGACTATTTGGATGACACTTGGAGAAATAGGTCGAAGGGGAGTTTCACTCATGAAAGATTTCGTCCGTTGTTACCTTGACAGTCGATGTTGTTTCCAATTCGTTACAGCTTGGTCCGCATATCTTGGTTGTTATTCTTTTGTTTGCAAGAGTTGTCCGTTGCCATGTCTACATAAACGCGTCCAAATCCGCAAGTCGAGTTGTCATTTGTTCCAACCCTAGAAATGGTGCTGCTACACGGACATAAACGTAATAATAACAATAACAAAAAATGTAATAATTACAACCTCACTTTTGGTCGTTGGGCCTCCGATACGAATCCGAAAAGGTTTTCACGATATTCACCGATACACAGAGTATGTTGGAATATAACTGACTTGTACCCCATTTTAGATAAAAGTTCAGGATTACATTAATTCCATACCCCCATTCACACTTACATTTTAAACATTAACTAAACTGGTATAACTAAATCAGTTTAAAATGTAAGTGTGAATGAGATCTTTACACTACACCGGTAGAGTTACATACATGCATACATACATACATACATACATACATACATACAGCGATTTAAGAATACACAGTAATATTGCAATAGTACTATCACTATTGCAATACTATCACAATAGTATGTTAACTATCACAATACTATTGTATTTTTGCAGTTCTGTACACTGTGTTTTAATTTAACTGTTGAATTTTTATATTGATGTTGATCATCACATTGTGTTTACATTTACCATAGTTTGACACCCAATAGCCGATGTATTTTTCGCATTCAATACTATTGTAATAGTAAAATTGGCCGTAATAGTCGCCCCTGGTGTGTGTGTGTGTGTGTGTATGTGTGTGTGTGTGTGTGTGTGTGTGTGTGTGTATGTGTGTGTGTGTGTGTGTGTGTGTGTATGTGTGTGTACTTAATTATTTGTAATAAAACTAAGCTAGGTAGTGAAATCATGCGTTGGTCGTAGACCATTGTTCACTATGCATACTATCGAAACAATCGATAGTTGAGCAAACAATTGCGATAGTTATCGATAGTTGGATTAACTATTGATGCATTGCTATCGAGGCACTGACTATCGCAACGTACCGATAGTTCGATGTATTGTCACACCACTAGTTAGTAACGGCCTCGTAGTTAATTATTGTTTTGAGGTTTTGTTATAAAGCAGATAACTACACTTCCGCCGTATACCGGTATAGCGGATACACGTATTAACGCTCGTCGTTTCCAACCGAAGGTGTTTTAGCTAACCCAGTATGGTTAAACCAGTTTAACTTGTGTAAGTCTGAAAACAACCTATGGCAAAATGAGATTGATCAGATCATACTGACCCATATATCTTCTTCTCTCGAGTGTTGAATCTGTCCATTTCACAGTTGTCCGAGTCGCATGTGCAAATGTAATTTGATGCAGTTTTATCCCCGCAAGTTAGTAATGAACTGATGTCGGAATATAAAATGTTAGGGTCGTAGCTATATTTCTCGCGATGTGACAAAAATACAGGAATTAAATAGTTGAACACCATTTTACAGATTTTATTACTATAATTATATATATATATATAGTATGTCTGTCTGTCATATATTTTTCTTAAAACATCAAGTAGCGGATATTTTTATTCACCCTTAAGTTTCGTTAAAATCAATTGGTACATTATCTTTGAAATTTATATATGTCACGGTTACGTGACTCAGGGCCCCAATTGCACAATACCCCAACAGAAATAACAAATAAACCAGTTGAATATATATATTTCACCAAAACTACAAACTTCTCCAAGCTTAGATTTTATAGAAATTTAGCTATGATAGTTCAGAAATTATAGATATACTCATATTCAAACACTGGTAAATGCTGAATACAGTTCAGTTTATCACACTACAATCCAGACCACAGTCGTTTGAAACTTCATATACTTGAATTCCTCCATTCACACTAGACCACGGAGTATTTTCAAACTCCGGATACTTGAAATCCACAAGTCAAGGTCGTAGTCATGAACAGGGTCGCGGTCTCCAAACAAGGTCAATCAGTCCTTGCAACCATCACCAAGGTTAACACCACTTTGGCGTTCCACCATCAATACGACCACCCATGTCATTGACTCAAACGCCGACACAAATGCTGCTGGCAACCCTCAGAACCATATTACCAGCTTAGAACCAAAATAGGACCTGATAAATAAAAGTTAACAATTCAAGATTTATACTTGATACGATCATCCATAATGCCGTACATACTGTTTTCCACATAAATAGTACATTTCCTGTAACAATGACTATATCCATTGGTTGCATATTTACAACACATCGCATTTCATAATTTCAAATTACCAATAACTTGCACTATTACTAGTATACAAATAAATACAATGAACTATCAAACTGCGTTAAACAGGTCCAGGAAAACTCCCAAATGGGGTATTATACCCCAATTAGGATATCATATCTCAAATGAGATACAGTAGTGTACCCCATTTGGAGTATTTTACTATTTTAATCAACATCAACATTTCTGCAGTGCAGTTTCTCTGTCAAATCACGCACTCGTATCTTACCTATCGTTTCGTACCAATACCAATAAAATATTTGAACGGAAAATATCATAAAACGATACTTTACTACATACTACAACGATGTACAGCACTTAAATCACTTGTAAACACGAAAATATAACAATACTATGATAATAACGTGTTCCACAAATTCACCAAACGTCCATGCCGCCATTACATCTAGTACATGACCCGGATGTCACGTCAGTTTATATATAATTTGAATTTATTTACAAATGGCGAATAACGGTATCATATGGAAACTATCATTGCAACTTCTTTATCACTTATTTCCATTGGTGTTATTATATAAAACACATGTAACGATTGGTTATCATCTGATATAACACAACTTTCTACTATATAAAGGTCATTTGTTTCACAATAAGTTGTACATCAAAATCCATATTGAAGTCTTACCAGTGTTGTGTATAATGAAAAGGTGTTGTCAGCAACCAATCGTTCCATCATCTTCGTCCTCTTCATCATCAGCAGAAACAGCAATAGCATCAACATCAGCAACATCTGTACTAGCAACAATCTACCCAGTTCAATCCTTATAAATTAATCCACGATTATATTACTAAGCCGTTAATGTTCTTTTTAATAATTGTCATATTTACTTTGTGTGTTTTAATGTAAAAGCTACCCATTTATAAATGTACCACAAACAAACCTTGTCAGTAAAATATAACATCAGCATCATCATTATCAGCAGCATCACAACATTCATCTCTATCGTCAGCGAACTGCGCATAACTTGACATTTCCACTTCCACGCCTGTAATATAAAACAAACTTTACCTTTATCTAATTGTTTACATGTTAATTCTAATTTGTTTACTTTATTCCTTTTGATAATCATGATAGGACAAATACATCTTAAAACAATCCAGAAGAAACAATCCAGGTAGAAACCGGAAAGGTCAAAAATGCTCATCCACACAACACCACCAGTGAACCATTGAAATCACCTATCAGCATGATGCCAGGAAAAGACATAAAACACAAATAAAAAGAAAATCAAGTCTTTTTAAATCAGTGAGGTTTTTTGTACAATTTACCAACATCATACTGTATTGTACAAAGTCTAACTACACTGAAAGACATCCATGATGTCGTAAACATTATCCAATCAAACAGCATGACATAACTAGTACATTTATTAATGCATACAATTAACACCAAGTAAATTCCCCTGTCATTATGCCTTTGTGCACAAATTGATTTAACTTATAACACTATATGAACACATTAAATATATAAACATTATTATTTAATTTTGTGTATCACTTAATTCGTCATCAATGCTTAAACTATATGCAGGCCCGTAGCCAATGGGGGGTCGGGGGGGGGGGGGTCGGTCTACCCCTCCTACCTCTTAAAGTTTTTTTAATATTCGTCAACGTTTTGCGCCCTCATGTGACGCACTTCGTGCCTCACCATAAGCCTAAACGACCCGCCCCCCCCCCCCCCCACCATCAAAATGTTGGCTACGGACCTGATATATATAATGTAATGTGTGTATATAATGTAAATATTTAAACTTTTAGTGTACAAATCGTATTTCATCAATCAGTTCTATGATGAGTGCCACTACTTCAGCTTTTGGTTTGTTTGCCAACCGCATGTATTTGGTTCTATCGGCAGGCAAAATGAAGACGGGCTCCATCTTGTGGATGCTGCCAATTTTCTTCCCCCTTTCCATAGCATTAATGTAGGACTCCTCGTTCGTGTTACATTTATGAAGTTATGCAAATCTGAAACCAAATAATTTAAATAAATTTAATTAATTTTAATAACATACATACATACAATAACATACAATACCATAGCATACAATACCATATCATACCATACTATACCATACATTACATAGAAAGTATGTTACTTGTATTTATAATGATCCCCACTTTTCCTAACACATTATTATTATATATTTAATTATATATAGCTATATATTACAAGGGTGTTTATACCCCACCACTGACACCAATTAATCGGCTTGTCCTTAATATATATTAATAAAAATGTAATACATTAAATATGTTTTATATTTAAGCGTTGATAGTAGGTCTTCAGCCACAGATAAAAACTTGACTTTACGAACACCTTTAAAAACACTGTTTAATAAATGTATTAATATCATACCCGTATCAAGGTTATTTCTCGACAAACTGACGTTTCTCAGAAGTAAATGGATGTGCCACATAACCAGATTTTCTGAGCTTCCTTCTTCATTGACCCCTGCGCGTGCTGTAACCTCACCGTGGTGCAGGGGTGTAACATTCTCTTTGAGAATGGCCAATACAGCACAAATTGAAGTTTAGAGTAAAATTCGGTGTCCGTAAAATTCTGTGATATTTGTATTTGTATTTTTGGCACAGTTCTTTACACTGTTTTTGTTTAAACCTTGAATTTTTATATTGATGTTGATCATCACTTTATTTATTTGCATTACCATAGTTTGACACCCAATAGCCGATGTATTTTTCGTGCTGGGGTGTCGTTAAACATTCATTCATTCATTCATTCATTCCGCTAGGCTCAATGGTTAGGTGTAAACCACTTGTACCGACCAGTGATCCATAACTGGTTCAACAAAGGCCATGTTTTGTGTTATCCTGCCTGTGGGAAGCGCAAATAAAATACCCCTTGCTGCCTGTCGTAAAAGATTAGCTTATGTGGCGACAGCGGGTTTCCCCTAAAAAACAGTGTCAGAATGACCATATGTTTGACGTCCAATAGCCGGTGATAAGATTTAAAAAAGCAATGTGCTCTAGTGGCGTCGTTAAATAAAACAAACGTTTTTTCATTCATATATTATTATTATTATTATTATTATTATTATTTTAGTACTGCAGGGGCAATATTACACTATTCATATACGGTAGCAGGGTAAAATGGGTACAATGGGTATGGGCGACAGACATACCCAAATTTTATTGCAGATTTAATTTTTTAAAGTTAACCTTTTGACAAAATTAATGACTCTTTATTATTATTGTATGATTTTAATAACCCTAATCCTACACCTAACCCATTTTGTTTCTGGGGGAGGCCCCCCCATACCCCCATATCAACTACTGTTGCATTCAGTAAACACATTGTTGTAAATATTTAATTTCATAGCGCCAAACCCAAACAATTCTTTCCGGCATAAACACTGGCTAGGTGACTAAGGAAAACGTACACACAAGGGTGCGCTAGATTCATATTCAACCCCTATTCCCGTTTGTACTTGGTGTGTATTCCTCCTGTTGCACATGGTTCGGTAATATGGATCAATCAAATACTTATTTACCGCCTATATACATTTTTGCTGTGTTTATAGGCAGCCCTCGTTAGCGAAGCCCATATACAGGGCCGTCGTATATATAGGCCAAACTAAAGTACTGTCGGAAATAGAATAAAACTGATTTTCGTCGATTATTTCTTTCATATTAAACTGACAGGGTAATAATATTTTGCAAATACCCATTCAATGATACTTTACCTAATTTAACATTTACTTCTTTGGGCTCTCATTGATGTACAAAGTAGTGTTTACTCTTGAAATTAAACTAAAGAT
The DNA here is from genome assembly GCF_016097555.1 of Gigantopelta aegis. NCBI lineage: Eukaryota > Metazoa > Mollusca > Gastropoda > Neomphalida > Peltospiridae > Gigantopelta > Gigantopelta aegis. The sequence goes on from NC_054702.1 coordinate 27,167,072, forward strand.
GTCACTAAACAGGTGATTTGTGACCTTTATTGGAACAGACTGTAACACATTTTGATTGATATGTGTCAATTTCATTTACCCTTAAACAAACTTTTAATTTAAAACTGCAAGTTAACTGATTATTTTGAATTGCAGCATAAATTATTAATTATGACAAGCATATTTATTGAATATAAATTCAATATAAGTACATTAGAAATTTACACAATCTTGCAACAATTTAAAGGTGCTATATAATGCAAACTGTGATACAGATTCTCCAATAAAAATTTATTTTCTACCAGTAGATAAAATTATTTCCTATAATCATTTATGGGCATATTGTTAAAGGTGTCTTCTTTAAATGTTAAATCAAAATTTTATTAAAAAAAAAAAAAAAAAAAAGATTTGCAATAGCTGTCATTGGGCAACATTGAGATAGCACCTTTAATACCGGTATAACTCATAATATGGTTCTAGACAGTTTGCTTATAAATGACTACAAATATTTTGTTTTGGAGAGGGATGGGGGCAAACCATCATCAGAAACAGTCCCTCACATATTGTAACAACCATGAAATTGACACACGTTGACCAAAATTTGTTATAGTCTGTTCCAATAAAGTGCACAAATCACCTGTTTACTGACATTTTTCTTTTAATTTCAAGAGTAAACACCACCTTGAACATCAATGAGCCGCCCAAACAAGTAACTGCTAAATTAGGTAGACTATCATTAAATAGATATTTACGAAATATTTACTTGTCAGTTTAATATGTAAGAAATAATCGACGAAAATCAGTTTTATTCTATTGCCGACAGTACTATAGTCGGGATCGTCACCGTTTAAAATGCTTCCGTTGCTAAAATAAATTAAAGTATCAGCTTATTATCATTCAGTACATGTTTATATATATATTTTTATAACTTATTTTCATTGTTCTTCTTTCGATTTACCCTACGTCGCAGAGGACGGTCAAGCGTTCACGTTACACGACCTTGGGAAATCGTTTTGACACTGCGATTATTCGGGGGGGGGGGGGGGGGGGGGGGGGGGGGGGGGGGGGGTGCCCATCACGGGACTACACAAATAATACGTCAACCTCTTTGCTCCAAATAGACGTTATTTTTTCCTGAATTATGGACTGTCGACATAATTCAATTATTTTTTACAAAATATCAGTAATAAGTGGGTTATGGTAGTTATGTAAATGGTTAAATAAAGTACTTTTAGCGACAAATCAAATGTGTATATTTTCAGATGATACTTTGTTAGGTCATTAATTCGACCCCACGGTTTGTAGGCTCTAGCAGTACTCTTCTAATGCTTGAGGGTTTTTAAACATTAAAATTATATTAGAGAGCTAAACAGTGGATTACAATCATTTTCACTAAACATATAAATGTATAGCCTTATTATAACCTTAATCCAGGTTTCCATAAAATCAGATACAGCCAGTCGCAGGTATATAGACCAATGCTATGGAAACAAATTCCTACCAAAACAAAAACCCCATGAAAAGATAAACAAAACCAAAAAGAAACAAACAAAACAGACACCCCCAAAAAACACACAAAAACAACAAACAAAAAAAAAAAAAAAAAAAAAAAACAACAACAACAACAACCAAACTACAACAAACAAACAACAAACAAAACAACGTATCTGCTACGCGGTGTTCTATGAAATTCGGCGACCTCCAACATTTCAGCCTGCAAAGTCGTTGCAGGAATGAGCCAGCTTATATGAAGGATATGATCATCTATAGCCGGAATTAAAGAAAGAGGTTTACCGAATACTTCAATAATGAGTTTGAGGTTGGGACTCCCGACCCCGCCATGCTATCAGGAACCAAAGGAAAAGAGGTTCAAACAGGATTTTGCACCAGTACAAGACCAGTACAGTGGCATGCAATGTACATGTAGATGCATTATAAAAGGTTATTATACAGTGAACATTTTGGTAGTTATTCCATTATGTAGTCTAAATGGCTGTGCAAGAAAATATAATCAAACTTTAATATATAATGTTCCAAATTAGTAGGTGATATTCATATATAGAACAGAGATGTGTTACTTTTTATTGCAATATTAATTAATGATAAAACACAAGCACCTGTCCTATTCCTTGTGGAGAGCGGCGCCTAATTCAGCCAAGTCGGTTGGCTGAATTGACGTTCTAAGAGACATCGTCCGATGATGTCTTGCATGTGCTCAATGGGTGAAAGGTCTGAGTTTAAGGCTGGCCACGGCAGTGTGGTGAAGTTCTGTAACAATTGTAGTGACTTAAAACTACATTGCCTGGAATATTTTTATTATTTAAGCATATAGAAAAGAAAATCCAATTACGTTTGGTGCATATATGACGCCTCACTCCGCATTGGTTTCACTACGCTGGCTTATCCAGGTCAAAAACAAAGCCAGTATTTTGAAAGTGCGACACTTTTGACGGGCTCGTACCGATCTCGGTTTTCATTGGCTTATCACAAGTATAGAATTCCCCAACAAGAGATCACGTGAGATTTCGCAATTTTTGAACAAATTTAACTGTCTTGATTGAGGGGGTCATCTCATATCTCCAAAACATATTTATATCCATAGAGGTATGGTACAACGCCTTTCCAGGGGTCGGTGAGTGGGGGATTTGCCTAGAAATGTTGACAGTGGCCAGCTGTTGGCATATGCGTTACATGTAACGGGTGTTACTAATTACGTAACGCTCTAGGGGTAGAGGAAGAGGGTACTGTGTTCGATTTACGTAACATTTTTTAAGACTATATGTTATTTTTATTCATTACTTAGACCTTAAAAGGTTGGGGGTTTTAATGCGCGGTCAGTCTAGGATCGATCCCCATCAGCGGGTATACAAAAAGACCATGGTATGTGATATCCTGTCTGTGGGATGGTACATATAAACGATCCCTTGCTAAAAACAAATGTAGCGGGTTTCCAAGGCGCGTGTGCAGGGATTTCAGCGGGGTTGGGGTTATAGACTGTGTTGAGCGAAATTTATATATGGGCCAGCCCCCCCCCCCCCCCCCCCCCCCCCGAAAAAAAAAAAAAAAAAAAAAATAATAAAAAAACAAAAATAATAAAAAATAAAATACATTTCAATTTCTTTTAAGCTTGGGCAAGTAAGGGTTTCGACCTCCAATACCCTCTCCCTGCACATGCACCCGATTGCTCTCCTAAGATTATATGTCAAAATTACCAAATGTTAGACATCCAACAGCAGATGGAAGGAAGGATAGGATATGTTTATTTAACGACGCACTCAACACATTTTATTTACGGTTGTATGGGTTCGGATGATTATTAAATCAATATGCTTTATCATTGGTGTCGTTAAACAATCCCCCCCCCCCCCCCGAACTTTACCCTTTACTCTAGTACCGTATCCTCTATCGAACGTTCTTCGTACAGCGCAAGATTTCTCTTTTAAATTTTTTAGACGAACCCTACAATTTGAAATCGGCAAACGCATATGTTAACTAAAACTGACAACAGGCTGTCGTTTGTGCTTTGCCGAGCTATGGCGGCACAGGCGACGAATCGAGCGTATACTTTTGACAATCTCCGTTCATAGCGAACACACACGAGTTTGAGTGCATTTGAGCTTGTATTTCATATTTGTACATGATGTTATAATATGGTAACCAGAGAATGTAACTTTAAGGTGAATTTTACAACTGGCACCGTAAACTTTACAGCCGTTCCACAAAGCAACCTTACGGTAGTCGTAAATTCCCATTTAATGATTAAAATATTATTTACGAAGAAGTGCAAACTAGTTAAATAATGAATTGGTTACCGACTTTTCGGAACATCTTAGATGTATTCATTGGTATCGGACATCCATGAAGTAACTTTGTCAGTTTATTTTCTAAGCGATAATTGCCGAATGCATAAGACATGAGAGTTATCTCCCGTATTTTCGTGTGGAAGTCTATGGCCTATAATGTGTTTTAATCGAACGCCGACTTTTATAAGTTATTTACTATATAATAGATCCATTTTTATACACAAAGTTAGTATCCTTCTTAGAAAATGACAGATGTTTAACGACACCCCAGCATGAAAAATACATCAGCTATTGGGTGTCCCACCTCAGTTGTAATGTAGCTTAACCAGATGCTGTGAGTTTGTATATGTTCTGTATCTACTTGGTATTAACCGAGATGGCATGAACAAATTACTTATGGGAAGCACATCAGTGTGTTTCCAGCACCGTAGTTAATCACCATACATGTTCATGCATATTCTCGCTTTCTGTCTACGTCCCCATGTATTGATTAAATATTAGCGTAATAATACGTAATTGCTATCAGTCGTGTCCAATATCCTCTCTATATACAGAACCTTAACTTCAGTGTTTTGTATTCACGAAATGGTCACGATTACTTGCGGAGTACACGTAACATGGTCAAAACTAGGAGGTTCTTAAATAATATCCAGGTGAAATATAAACTGATTTTGAGTAGCTTTAGTTGCCTGTCTCTGAGATTTCGCAATGACGGATACCTTCTTATATCTATCTTCACCATTTGGCCAACTTAGATTGGTCTGAACTGAAACATTGTTTGTTGAGACTAAGCCGCAGCATAATATTTACCTTGTGTAACATGTGATTTAGCCGCAGCATAAGATTTACCTTGTGTAACATGTGGCAGTCACCACAACCTGTCTGGCCTCAGTACAAGACAGCTGCTTTTCAATTTTTACCGTCTGGACCTATTTCTCAAACTTCCACCTCGGGCACTCTTGCCAGTACGCGAAGTGTTTTCCCTTGCAATTGGTGCATACCATATCATTGTCAGGATCATATTGACTACAACGAGCACATGTCAAGTTGCTACGGCATGCATTTTGTCCATGATCAAACCTTTGGCATTTAAGACACCGCAAGGGGTTTGGAATCAATGGAACAGCTGGTATAATTATATAACTGGCCTTGACTGACTGAGGAAGTAATGGTGTGTTGAATGTCAGGATCAAAATACTCATCGAAACTAGTTCATTATTTCGACGAATCTTTATCCGCTTGGCAGAAACAACACCTTGAGAGTAGAGATATCCCTCCAAATCTGTTGATCTAATCACTCCCTCAGATGAATTAAGGGAGCAATGTGGTGTCACATTAATAGCTATGCTACATAGAAGTTTAGATCTAAGAAGGTTTGGCTCGTAGTGGCACATTCTATCAACAAAGATCCAGCCGATTGATCAGGTCGGGCCTCCCTGACCACTCGTCTGGCTGAACTGCAGGCCAAAGCGGTGTGTTGCCAGAAAACATACCCGCAGGTATGCTCCCAACTCAACCACCAGAAACCCATCATCCAGCATTACGAGATGCACCTCACGGCCAAGAAGGTGCCTCAAAAGAGGAGTTGTACTGTATTAGCCATTCTCATAGAGAATGTTTCACGCCTGCACCACGGTGAGGTTACAATACTTCCGCACCACTATACCAAACCATGACGACTGGACTATACCCTAGTCTGATACTCGTTCAGACGGATCCGGTTTCTCAAGATCTGTATTTCAGCACAGCACTACACCTTCAACGTCTATCGACTGTCAATCTAGGGGTTTTCTTGACGGGATGCAACCCATCTCGTCCCTTTAAGCTGTGCACCCAAACGGCCTTAACGAGGCCACTCGCGTGGACATATCGATCGGACTTAAAACTTTTAGATCTGCGTTCAAAATTTTATGTCGAAATTACTTCTTTTTTTTAATATTATTAAATAGTCAGATCCTCTCTTCTTTCTCTTATTTAATTTTGGACTGTCCTTCTAAAATGCTCCAAATTATATAAATATTCGGCCGAGCAGTCCATTTTTTTTTTTTTTTTGACACGTGCGACGCGACATATTTTTCTATCGGGCCGTACGCGTCCGGTTAGGATGCAGCAACTAAAATCACTGATTTCTAAAATAATCGCTCACATCGATCGCGTCCGGGGCCCGCCTCCCCCCTAAATTTTGCGATAGTTCTAATTTTATTATATATATTAATTTTCATTTGTTTACGATCCTCCTCCAAACCTTCCCCAAAGTTCCCTTGGCATTCCACCTCATGTCACTGCCCCCACCCATACATGGATTTTCTGGATCCACTACTGATCGAGCATTGTTCGGAAAGTCACATATATGTAGAGGTTCGCCGCGGAAAGTACCATGAGGTCAAACAAACTTAATTATAACTCATATAAAAAGTATAGAAAATAAGCTAAGACTAATAAATGCAAGTAAAGCATACAAAAAGTGTTTAATGAGAGAACAATCTTAAAAAAATATACATTGTTAAAAAGCAAATGTATCGAGTAAGAACAAACGATCCAAAAGCTTTTTATAAAATACTTAAACAACCAAACGAAGAAAAAACGTTAAACAAAGGAGGAACAGACGAAAATAAAACAGAGATAAATTTAGATAACATAGATATAGACAGTGAACATGTTTTATATAGAAAGATAGGAGAAATAGTAAAGCCTATAAAAACAGTTGAAAAACGGAAAGGCATCTGGAATCGAAAACATCATAAATGGGTATGTTAAAACTACTGCTGACATGATGATCCCACTCTTTGTTAATTTATTTAACTTAATCCTTGACAACAGTGTCTTTCCAAGTGAATGGTTGACTGGAACTATTAAACGCCTCGGTGGCGCCGTTGTTAGGCCATCAGTCAACAGGCTGGTAGGTACTGGGTTCGGATCCCAGTCGAGGCATGGGATTTTTAATCCAGATACCGACTCCAAACCCTGAGTGAGCGCTCCGCAAGGCTCAATGAGTAGGTGTAAACCACTTGCACCGACCAGTGCTCCATAACTGGTTCAACAAAGGCCATGGTTTGTGCTATCCTGCCTGTGGGAAGTGCAAATAAAATATTCCTTGCTGTCTGTCGTAAAAGAATAGCCTATGTGGCGACAGCGGGTTTCCTCTAAAAAAAAACAGTGTCAGAATGGCCATATGTTTGACGTCCAATAGCCGATGATAAGGTAAAAAAAATCAATGTGCTCTAGTGGCGTCGTTAAATAAAACAAACTTTACTTTTTACAGTCGTTAAAACTCGGTCTGGATGGGAGCCTTTACCGGATAACCAGATCCAGGTTAACTTAATTATCACAACCAGCCTCGGCGGTGTCGTCGTTAAGCCATCGGACATGAGGCTAGTAGGTACAAGGTTCGCAGCCCGGTACCGGCTCCCACCCAGAGCTAGTTTTAACGACTCAATGGGTAGGTGTAAGGCCACTACACCCACTTCTCTCTCACTAACAACTAACAACTAACCCGCTGTCCAGGGCATACAAGCGTGATAGCTGCGGTGTGTACCCAGGACAGCATGCTTAAACCTTAATTAGATATAAGCAAGAAAATCAGTTAAAATGAATGAATGAAATATGTTCGATAGCTTAACCACTACACCACCGAACCCGGTACAGAATAACCAGATCCATATTAACTTAATTGTCACAGAACTCTCGATTTTAATCGTATTTTTTCCAGTGGATGGTATGGCTGTTTTAGCGACCGGGTCGTTAACTGGGATCCGCCAATCGTACGTTTTTAAATCGATAATATACACTTGTGTGTTCTCATCAACTGGTGTCTACGAAAGGACTTTTAAACAAATGTAACTGTCCAATTCAAAATCTTCAAAATATATAATATACAATTGTGTTCTATCAAACCATTCACCCATTTAAGATAGTTATATGTCAATTCATTGTTCAAGGCTAATTAAACTTAAAACGAGTCGAACGTAATACTAATAGTGTTTTTTTTTTTTCTTTTCTAATTTTTTATTTTATCTATCTGTAATATTTGTATTTTTGCTCAGTTCTTTACACTGTGTTTATATTTAACTGTTTTCGTGCTGGGGTGTCGTTAAACATTCATTCATTCATTCATATAATAGTAGTATATCCATATTTTATAGAGCTACTTTAGAAAAAGGGATTACGATGATTAAATGTGATAACAAGAGTATTTTGTAGGCGACAATATGACATCTTAAAGTTTCACCAAAAGTACCCTGTGTATATTTCTGGAGATATGAATTTTCGTACAGAAATAACTGAAAGCGATAGCATTCGCTCGGTGTGCGAGCGTGTGTATGTATGTGTGTGTGTGTGTGAGAGAGAGAGAGAGAGAGAGAGAGAGAGAGAGAGAGAGAGAGCAGCTCTCTCTCTCTCTCTCTCTCTCTCTCTCTCTCTCTCTCTCTCTCTCTCTCTCTCTCTCTCTCTCTCTCTCTCTCTCTCTCTTAACGAAGTGAACCAAACAACCCTATATTAAATACCAAAGAATAGTATTTAAAATGTCCTTTCCTTTACATTTTCTGGGAGAAAAAATACACAAACGTCTTGAATATTGTAATTAAATACAAGTAAATTTGTTCCAGTCGACTGCGGAGTTCTTGACGTAAACAATGGTTCCCTCGTGACCACCTCCACCACCGTGGGCAATCGAGGAACATTGGAGTGTGACGAACTATTCCAGTTCTTTGGCAATAACGATTCAGCGGTCTGTCAATTATCTGGAATGTGGGCAGGACCTGATGGCAACTGTCTACAGGTGGAATGGAGAAATGAGGTGATGCTTTATAATTATTTTTTAAAAATAAACATATTTACGACATTATAGCAAAGCCAAATTAAGTTGTGAATTAAAACTGTTCATTTCTTCTTTTTTTTTCCTTTTTTAAAAAGACGTTTTCATTTCTGTATTTATTCGTTTAATGTGGATTGCAGAATAAATAATAGCCGGTTCCTGTCTTTAAGATATTGGCTTTATCCTGCTCAGGTCAAATGGGGATTACCGCTTGTCAGGTTTCGTTGCATTCGCCATTATTCTAACCTTCACAGAATAGACAGTAACCAGTTATTCTTTATAGCCACTACATTTCTTGGCATTCTATTCTAATGTTTTGTAGTTACTGAACAGTTTGTACGTATCACTGTCAATTCATTCTCCTTGCTTAAATTTGAATATATGATTATACAATACATTTCTGGTCATTATAATGTCGTAGTAGATGAAAGTGCGTACGTACCAATTAATTTTTCTTCTAAACTTCAAACATATCAGGACAAATGTGTAGAAGAACACAGTTGCTGAAAAAGACGTTTGAAAAAAATAAAATTGTTTTACAAACTATTACAACTGCGAAAATATGTGCAAAAGTATTCGGAAATATTTTCGAACCGTAATATTGCTCGAAATGAAGACTACACTGCGGAAACAATACATGATCTTTACATGGACGTTTTAAGCGTCGACACTAAATAATGGACTTTTAATCCATTAGATTCACCAATCTAATATTACAACAATTAATCTACAATATGCATTTTATTGAGTCGAAGAAAGGTAATTTTGTAAACTAATGTTACAAAAAAATTGTACATACAAATACCTGTACTTACACATTGGTTCATAGAGATTTGAAATGTGCTTGAATTTGGGTGATACCAATGAAAATAACTTGCCTGTTTTATTATTTCTCATGGTGACCGTGACAGAGTGAAAACGAAGATACGTTTGGGTTTGGTAAAGGAAAACAACTCGTCTTATTAAGAATATATTTCTCCTGATGTGCGAAATTTATCGGTATAAAGTGTTTTCGTTTTTTATGATCTACATACAGTTGCGACATTTTGAAACAAAAAAGCAGGAAAAAGTAGGAAAACGTAGGTACTTTAAAGAAAAAGTAGGAAACATAGGACAAGGACCAAAAATTAGGAACAGTAGGACTGCTGAACAGCCAGACATAGCTATCAAATAAATACTACAGAAACCATAAAAGTGAAATTCGGTGAAACGTCGTATGTTCACTGTGTTTATATACAGCGAAAATATAGAAATCATATTTATATTTTTGTAAACAAATTCATGATTCAGTTATCTCCCTTTTAATTAGTACGTTTTAATTATTGAGGTCAGTGTCGCTTCGTGCCTTTGAACGCATTTGAAAGATATATTTTTAAATGTAAGTTAGACAATGGATATGAAGTGCAATTAAGGTACAAATAGAGTACGAATCTAAATAATAGTGACACAATATTCTGTTGTTTACTGTATATTAAAGTTCAACTTTCAGTTCGATTTTTTTTTTTTTTTGTGTTGTTATTTTACAATATCATTGGCAGGTATGTTTGCACAGCAGTATTATTATATAATTATTAATTATAAATTAAATAAATATAATTTTATTCATATTTCTATAATTCATATTTCTACAATTTGTATTGAAATTAGGAAAGATGTATATATTGTGTGTATATATATATATATATATATATATATATATATATATATATATATATTCAAGAAAGTGTTTGTTTTGGGTTTCTTTCGTTTAGACGGTTCCAAATAGTGACATTTATGAGGCAGTGCTTCCTGAACCAATAACTGATGGCTGGGAAATGATTCTGAATGGCATAGCAGTGACAGGAGACCAGTAAGAATAGTTTGTTACGGGACTCTCCCGAGTTTGCTGCTACTATGACATGTTTTCGACCAACAGAGTATTCTAAAAACTACAATAACATAGTAGTAATAAAGTGTTCTTCTTTAAAATATCAGTGACTGTAACTGGATTTAGTTTGAGCGTGCAAAGATCAGGACGACCAGAAACACATTGCATATTATTATTATTACTATTGACATCGTTATTCTAAACAAGACAGTGTGTTTAGTGTGTCATTGTATGCTATAACGTACCCATAATATATGTCATAAACCCATTTGATATTTACCATTATTAAATCGGTTAATAATGTTTTGTTGTGAATGGGTCGTTCGTTTACAGCCAACAAGACGTGTATACCTCAGCGTAAAGTTTTGATGAGATTTAGTTGAAGTATGTGACGTCATATTAGTCGTATTACCGATGAGGCGCCTTCAGAACTTTGATTTACTAAATATCGAATTAAAATGTTATTTTAGAAGAGTTAGAGGATAAATAGAATATCAACCCAACCTCGTCTATTTAATCGGTATTTGGATCGGCAGAGCCTCAACAAATACCGATCAACATAGACTCGATTGATATTTTCCATATTAACAAACACTCGTGACGAATCCTCTATTTAGTCCTTGATAAAGCTCCATTATTCGGAAACATCTTACAGTGACAGCAAACAGACAAGAGTCTCTTTGTTTCTTCCTCAAACACAGATTCTTTCGACATTTGAGACTCATCTTTATATCATTCTGATAGTATCCCTATTATTTCACCACTCTTTCTCCGTCCACATCCCTGTCCTTGTCTACATCCACGACAGATGTTTGCCATGACACATGCCTGCTATTCACCCATCAGCAGTGCTCTGCGTTGAACATTCTACTAAACTGACCAATTGATGCATTTCCATATTACCCTATAGTGCATAACAATTGTATGATAAATAAGAGTATATTAATCTATTGCAAATAGATAATAGTATTTAGTACTTATTTAACAATGTCATATGTGAATTATCAATATGAGCTAAGAGTCTGTTGCCGTATATATGTGTTTATCATTATACAAAAAAAAAAAAACATTCATGGTAGATAAAATAGAAATTTTTCTTTCGTGTACCTTTAAATAGTATATGTGTAAATTGGAAAACATGATATTGCCCGAAATGTGGTCAATACTTGTTTTATTACATAATGCCATACATAAGTATTATTAAGACTCGTACATGCCTGTACACCAACGTTTATAATTCCCCGCAATGCGTTAAAAATGATGGGATTTTTGACGTCACGTAATCCTAAGACGTTGTGCGACATTGAGAGGAATGCGGAAATAAACAGTTGAAACATTACCAAGATTTGTTTTAAAACACTATTTGGCATATATCGCCTTTTAAATGATTTTATAATTTTTATTTTTATTTATTATTTCTTCTTCTTTATTCTACCTCTACCCCCCCCCCCTCCCCCCGTCGGTAGTGATAACATTATGTGGGACCGATTGACAATTTCATTTTTCCCCACCTCTGGTGTCATGTACGTTTCTAAATCTGCGAGATGTTCCTTACACAATTTGACGATTACTGACCGTGTCTTTGTTGTATTTGTGGAATTAAACTCAGCATGAATAAAGATGTAATCTTTTTGTTCAAGAACAGCAAAGTGTTTTATCTCAAGTTTGTGGCTGTTTACATTAGCATTAGCCGTTGACGTTGCATTACGTTACATACTCATTAATTGGATATTGGAAGAAAGTTTTCACCGTTGGGTGTGAAAGCGTTGGTGCCATATTTATATAAATGTAAATTTAGGGGATTAAAATATCTATTTTAACCACTTTTGTGTTGATTGTTTTATTATTACGTATAACTTGGTGTACCACTTATTATTGTGACTTTGGTTACCTATACTTCTAGGCAACGATTTATCTTTAATTTTGGGCATTCAAACGTCAATATATATGGTAGACGCGGAGGGTTTTATAGAGATGTGTTACATTTTATTTATTTTTCAGTTTTCGTGTGGATATTGGATCGTCGAATACGTATGTGATATTGGATTGGCGGCGATATTCCGGATACCTGGTCTTCAACGGCAAGGTGTTTGGTTCCTGGAAATCCAGCACCTATCTCTCGATAAACACTGCACCATTTACAGTTGGTGTTCCCTTCGAGCTAAGGATATCCTACCAAAATAGCACGTTTACGGTAATTCCACTTTGGGTTAATTGTCCAAAGAAAGAAAAAAGAAAGAAATGGTTTATTTAACGACGCACTCAACACATTTTATTTACGGTTATATGACGTCAGACATATGGTTAAGGACCACACCCGCTGTCGCCACTACATGGGCTACTCTTTCCGATTAGCAGCAAGGGATTTTTTATTTGCGCTTCCCACAGGCAGAATAGCACAAACCACGGCATTTGTTGAACCAGTTATGGATCACTGGTCGGTGCAAGTGGTTTACACCTACACACTGAGCCTTGCGGAGCACTCACTCAGGGTTTTGAGTCGGTATCTGGATTAAAAATCCCATGCCTCGACTGTGATCCGAACCCAGTACCTACCAGCCTGTAGACCGATGGCCTAACCACGACGCCACCGAGGCTGGTCCACCACAAAGTGACCTACCATAATCTAGAACTAGAAGCCCTGATTTATGCATTAGTTTAGTAACGGTGGTTTTTTTAATGTGATAGAACTTAGCTAACGTTTAACAAAGAATGATGAATACATTAACTGGTTACTGCTCAGGTCGAATCGCCAATGTCAGTTGTAGGTTTTGCAGGATTCTGAAACTGAAATTGAATGTTTTTAAAATGATCGAGGTTTTTTGTTGTTGGTTTTTGTCTAGTTTCCATTTAGCCCAGAGATAAAGTGATCGAATGATGCGTGCTTAGTCTAGGATCGATACCCGTTAGTGGGCCCATTGGCCTATTTCACGTTTTAGCCAGTGCCCCACGACTGGTATATCAAAGTCCGTGGGATTTTGTATATAAAATTTCCCTTGCTTTCGAAATGGATATATGTAGCGTGTTTCCTCTCTAAGACTACATGTTAAAGTTCCTAAATGTTTTACACCCAATTCCTGTGGTTAATAAATCAATATGTTCTAGTGGTGTCGTTAACTAAAAGAAACTTTAACTTTAGTTTCCATTTGTGATTTGTGTCAGCAGCTTGGATCCGTCTCATCACTGCTAGCAACTTTAATTGGTACTATTGTTGTTATTACTGTTACATTATTACTGTTCTTTTATATCTAAATCTCGGAACACTAAAATTTAAAGGGACATTCCTGAGTTTGCTGCATTGTAAGATGTTTCCGACTAATAAAATAGTTCTACGATTAAACTTACATATTAAATATATTTTCTTGTTTAGAATATCAGTGTCTGTATATTCAATGTGTTTTTGGTCGTGTTAATATTTGTAAGAAGCCCAAACTGGATTTTGTTTTCATATAATTTTATTTTAGGAAATAAAATGAAATTTAACCTAGTAAAAATATTAGAACGATCAGAAACACATTTAATATATAGCCATTAATATTTTATGCAGAAAAATATATTTGATATGTAATTACAATCGTTAAAATGTCTCTGCAGCAAACTCGGGAATGTCCCTTTAATAGTCTCCTGTAAACCCTGTGCTATCTTGTCATGTACAAGAATGTTGTTCACTTCTCCCCATGCCGTTCCCTAACGACCTAGGTGTAATAAAGTCCTGTTCTGTTCTCATCATCATCGTCCCTAATCGTCGTTATTATTATTATTATTATTATTATTATTATTATTATTATTATTAATGTTGATGTTGTATAACTTTATTTATTTTTCTTGTCATTATAGTATTTCGGCAACGGAGCACTCATTTACAACTACCCTATAACATACCCAGTGTCGACGGCTGTACACGTGTGGATTAGGTATTATATTTTTATTGAGAAACTAAGATTTATATATTAGACAGTTCACAATTTCCACTGTTAAAGTCACGTGTATTCAATATTTAGTATTAATTTAAAAAAAGACTGCATAATTGTATTGTACCTTGAAATGTTACAGATTTAAAAAATAACTTTGTGTTATGTTCCACACATAGAATGAATTTACTAAATATCACTGCAGCAATTTTATATATATATATATATATATATATATATATATATATATATATATATATATATATATATATATAAAATTGCTGCAGTGATATTTAGTAAATTCATTCTATGTGTGGAACATAACACAAAGTTATTTTTTAAATCTGTAACATTTCAAGGTACAATACAATTATGCAGTCTTTTTTTAAATTAATACTAAATATTGAATACACGTGACTTTAACACATTGTTATATATATATATATATACTGACACACAATGAAAACGCAAAAACAACTTTTCATTGCAAATAACGACACACTATTAATGAATTGATGGATAATGTAATATGACATTAATGACTGGTATTCATGAGATATATTCACATGGAAACATGGCCAGTTATCATCAGTAATCGAGTTGCATTCGTAATCGAAAAGTTCAACCCCCCCCCATATCAAGGTCAGTATGTGGTGTGTCCACCATTGGCCCTTGAGCATGCGTGAAGACGACGGGGAAAGGATTGGCACAAACATCTCAAATAAGCCACAGGAATGTTCCTCCACTCCTCCTGCAACGCCTTGCAAGCTCAGCGACGTTACGCGGTGGTGGCTGGCGGTGACGTACACGACGTCCTAACTTAACAATGTGTTCAATTGGGTTCAAATCCGGTGAAATGGCGGTATATTCATAACGGTGATACCGGCTTGTTGCTGGAATGCCTGGGTAATTCTTGCAGTATGACATGTGGACGAGCATTGTCTTGTTGAAACAGAGGGGACCTCCTGGTCTTCGGTGACGGCGCAAAAGTGGCTGCAGAACTGGTCTTAGAATAACGTCAACATAACGCTGGGCTGTAAGGGCATCGTGGACAATGATGAGATTACTCCTGAAATCACAACTGACCCCCCCCCCCCCCCCCCCCCCCATACCATCAAACAACCGCCGCCAAACCGATCACGTTCCCTCACACATCCGTCAGCGTACCGTTCATGGAGTCTCCTGTACACACGTGCTCTTCAATCGGCAAAGTTGACAGAGAAACGGGACTCATCTGAGAAAACAATGCTCCGGTAGTCGTGGCATTCTTAATGTGACGAATATGACACCGTTACGTGACTTTTATGTGTTCACATACTGGCATTTCACGTGCATTGCATGCAGCATGATTGAGCATGTAGTGAACGCATTTCCCACCATTTTGTGTGTTTCTGCTATTGTGTGTGTAACGAGAACAAAACCAGGATTAAAACCCAGACAAAAGTACCAATCAATGGCTTCCTCTCATAAATTGTTATTTTAAGTCCAATAAATATATTTTTTCATTAATCACAACAAAATATTGAAAAATATCTGTTTTGCGTGTTCACTGTGTGTCAGTATATATATATTGCATTTCATATTCATTAATAAAGTAACGTTTTCACTGTAACATTATTTTGTTTCGTAATTGTTTGGTATCTATTTATATCTATTTACGTTATTTAGTCGTCTCCTTTTAGTTATATTGAAACGTTTTGACACTGTCGTTAATATTATTCAACAATATTTATAATAATATTATTGATGAGTAATGAATGAATGAATGAATGAATGTTTAACTACACCCCAGCACGAAAAATACATCGGCTATTGGGTGTCAAACTATGGTAATGCAAATAAATAAAGTGATGATCAACATCAATATAAAAATTCAAGACTTAAACAAAAACAGTGCAAAGAACTGTGCAAAAACACAAATATCACAGAATGTTTACGGATACTGAATTTTACTCAAAACTTCAATTTTGTGCTGTCAAAGAGAATGTTACACCCCTGCACCACGGTGAGGTTACAGCACACGCAGGGGTATTCACTGAGAATGCTCTGAGAATATACATAAAGAGAACAAATTGCCAAGTTGTCATTTGGTATCAGTCATGCACTCATACCAGGCTATTCCCCAACCAAATGGTCATATGGCTGAGAAATTTTAGAAGGCACACTAGAGATGAAATAGTGATATGATACCATGAGAGCTGATGGACAAACTGATGGGGGAACCAGAGCAGAGCCTGGAGAAGGAGAATACCAGAAATTGTGAACATGACAGACATACTTTAATTGCATGAAAATGCAAAGGAATATGAAAGGAACTCAAAACTTTCCTAGACAATATTTGATGTAGAAACTAATTGTATACACTTGAGCATAAGTTAAACACAATTTAAATATATAGGCAATTCTAAAAAATATTACAAACACAGACTAGTATAAGATGAACTTCTGTGAGATAGATGACTTGTACATGTAATGCAAAAACAATTATGGTAGGTACACAAAACTGATGCTTTAAATTTTTAACACTGGTGTTTAGTAAAGAGGGACATATTCATAATATTGATGCACATACACGTATACTCAACAACATTAATTAAGGGCTAGTAAACTTTCTTATATTATAATATAATTCTTTGTTACTGTCATATTATTTTAGCATGTTTTGGTCATATATATGGCTTTCATGGTATTTCACATACTTATGAAAAATATTGAAATGAGCATTAGGCAAGTATTTGTTACATATTTGTTTAGAATGTTTTTTTCATTGTGTTCCCTCAAAATTGTATTTAAGTCATTAAGTTTAAGAACATGCCACAATGCTGACAACTTTCAATGGAAGAAGTTGTATTTTCCCCCCATATTTAAAGGAAAATGCTAAAATAGCTATTGGACCTTAATTAATTCCACTGAGTATAGTATAGGCAGATATACTGAACCATATTTGAATAATGCTGCCTCAATATATTAAATACAGTGCAATTTTTTATAGTAAAAGGTTCAAGCAGCCCAAAATATGTGTAAATATAGAAAATAATGCATTTCAGGCATTGCTTAACTTTTGCCGATGAGTATATCATTATTCATACCACATATTGCATTGTTATTGGTTTGTTACTATTAACATCTAGTATCGGATGAATATTATTAATTTTGGCCTTATATCTTTTAAAAATTTATATGGATGACAACTTTATCACTATATTTAATTTTTCAATATAGTGTTTTTGGGACACAAAGTGTTAAATGGCGATATTTTTTTAATCCACCAACATTTGTGCTGCAAACAAGCAGATATTAAATTCATATATAATGAGGTATCTAAAAATACTTCTCTCCAAAAATCCCGGGGGGGGGGGGGGGAGGGTTTCGGTATCTGGCCCATGGACTATTTTATCCTTAGAACACATGTTTACATTTGTTATCTGTCCCAACCACAGGGATGAGTTATAAAACAATATTATACATGTATATATTACAATTTTGGTATACAGACAGAACTTTACAATAGTTATCAAAAAAAAAACGATTGTGCATTATGTAACCTAAGTTCTCATAGCTTATTTTTTTGGAACAGATATGTAAATTAACTAAATAAAATTAACTGTACACAATGTGTTCTGCTCCTTTTCTATTATTTTGTATCTGTTTATTCACTCATACCAAGTAAAAACAAAATGCACCCACAACCGCAAACAAACAAACCAACAACTTCCTACCGAAAACCCCTCAACAAAAACAAACTCAAACACATACACACGCACAGCCACACGCATACATACACAGACACACAGATATATGTAAATTCAGTTCCTATGACAATACACCGCATGAAGTAGGAATTAAATAATTAAGTGGAAAAAGAACACAAACATGCTGAGAACGGTTAATTTAAAACATTCCAGTTGCATTTTTTGCCTCACTGAGGCGACACGTCAAAAGTTGTTTTAACTGTGAAGCACACATCCATTAATAAACAGTACATACGGTAAACCAAGAAACAACACATTTTGTTATACTCTATATGTGGCAACCTGTAACTAGCGGCTACCTGTCTAAAGCGGTCAATTTTATTTACTCCCTTGTGTGACCGCTTAGGACAGGTTTGACTATATATATATATATATATATATATATATATATATATATATATATATATAATTTTATGCAATAATTCTTATTAGGACAGGTTTGACTATATATATATATATAATTTTATGCAATAATTCTTATTGGAGCCACCTTAACTTAGTATCTTGATTTGTCTTACAAGTTTTGCAATATATTTTTTTCCCACCGTTTACAGAATTAAAGAGTTCTTCACATTTTGCTTCCGTCCTTATTTTGTTAATTGTAGATATTAAAATGCAGTAATAGGTTTTGGAGCCGTGTTTGACCAAAAATAGTTTTCTCATAGCATATTGGTATCATCCAAGAACGAGAATGACTGGTTGAACAATATTTAGTCGTCTAAGGTATTTTAACAGGTTATAAAAGGGAGTTCAGTATCAGAGTTATCTTGGAAGTTTTAACAATGTATAGATTTTGTCATTTGTGTTAAAAAAAAAAAAATTAATCTGAGAGATACATTTTTGATGCCAATTTGATTTGTAGAAAGGGTTTTTATCGATTCAAATATTTGTTATAAAATATCGTCTCCGTCAAACAATCATCGAAAGTTGATGGCAAAATGTTATGTGCAAAACAATCGTAGGCATTCAGACATTTTTTCCTAAATATATTCTTTACTTTCCCTGCTAAGACTGTTTGGTATGAATTTCTAAAACGAGCTACATTATTAAAAATCCAGAAATATCTATAAAAGGTCATTTCATTTATAATCATTTGTTACATCAAAAATCGTTTTCATCAATATACATTTAAGGGCTTTTACATACGTGTGTGTATACATACCTATATATAGAGAGATAGATACACACACACACACACACACACACACATACACACACACACACATATATATATAGACATATATATATATAGACACGTATATATAGACATATATATATAGACACATATATATATATATATATATATATATATATATATATATATATATATCGTTAAAAGTGTATGTTTATCTCTACATGACAGGCTTGTTTCGTGAGAGAGTTGAATTGCTCTCACTCATCAGATGTAGATTTAGTTACACCGTCAACGGAAAGCTGATGACGTAATGGACTCTGTGACGTCGAGGTTACGTCACTATGCAGGTCTATATATATATATATATATATATATATATATATATATATATATATATATATATATATATATATATCATACCGATACCACCTTCACCATCAGGGCAACAAGCTATTGTTTTATTGTTTTTAGGTTTGTTATTCCAGAGGAATTTAATTTGAATATTGTTTAATCTTTATAGAAAGTCTCCAGGAGAATTTTGAGGAATCAAAAGTAAGTAAATAAGTTTTAAAATAAGTAAAGACTTAATAATTGCACTTTTGCCGAGATATGTAATAATACATTTCATCCATCTATTAATAATGTGTTTGAATTTCATCAGTATGTATTGCTAACGTCATTCCAGGAAACTTGAAAAAATGTGGGTTCCGTTCTAGATTTAAGTTTGGTGAATATATTACTATATTTCTTAGCTCCGATCCAAATCACTTGAGATTTGTCATAGTTAATATTTAATCCAGATAAATTCATTCAGTACTGTAACTGTAGTTTCAAAATATGTTTTACTCTCATCAAGAATGAACTTAGTGTCATCTGTATATTGTGTCATAAGGAGATGTTCATTATTGATGGAAAGGCCACTAAAGTTTGGATTCTTTTTAACCATTAGAGCTAAAGTTTTTGGGCATAAAAAAGTTACATAGGGAGAAATAGGGTCTCGTTGTCTAAATTAGTTTTTTCACCACAAGTACAAACTGTTTGGCTGTAATGGGTGTGGACATTGTCAAAAATGTACCCAAAATCATGCAGTTTGGGTACATGGTTTTTTAATTTTAGTTAACAATTTAATTTAAAATATGTAAAATGAGCCCTCTTTATAATTATGTATATTAGTAATTTCCATGAGATGAAATATAGCTGTACTTTTCTTTATTTTTAAACCATACGTGGGCATTTAGGATGCCTGTGGCTCACATGCATAAATATCAGCTGAAGATTCACAAATAACTGTGTTATTCTACCATAGAGAATAACTGGTTAGCGTTTTGACATATCGGCTTTATTCTGTGAAGGTCGGAATAGATAATGATCGTCAACAGCATGATAAAGCTAGTATCTTAAGACAGTATCGGGTTATTTGGTGTAATACACCATGATTAAAAACATTCCATTATTATTTTATTATTTATTAAAGTGAATTTATGTTTCTCCTTCGCACTTTCAAGCTATTTTGATTATGTACGTTCATTAACTATAGATATTCTATGCTGGTGTGTGTTCTTGTCATGTTTGTTAAATATATATGTATTTGTATTCTCCTTTTGTTACACACATAATGTAATGTGTTTTTGTATTGTTAAATAAATCTATCCAAATCTGTTCAGTCCTCCTGTTATCTTGTTCAAAGGGCGTCTCGAAATCGTTTAAAGCTGAAAACTGCCTAAATGTTACATTTTATGGTAAGAAAAATAATAATGAACAAATAATAAACAAATAAACGAACAAACAAACACATAAGCGTACGGGCTCTCATTTACGTGGGGGGGGGGGGGGGGGGGGGGGGGGGGGGGGCTGATTTTTGCCAGAATTAAACGAAATCTGCATAACAATGGATTTTTTTTATATTAGGATTACAACCAAAAAGGGCTATATAGGATTGCAAACGAATTATTACGTTTTTTTGTACATGTATATGTTTCAAGCATATTTAACAAGTTCATATAGTAAAGACGACTAGCACCATACAAATCACTTGGTATTAAGTTTACAATAAATTTAGAAGAAATAATAACATGCAATTTTTATTCTAAGATGAAACAATGTTCACGAAGGAAGCTGACTGTCTTGGGAAGAGTTACAAATATAAAAGCACTATTAATATCTAAATTTACACATTTGTCAATTGCATTGTTGTATTTTACTTAAGTGCATAATGGGAACCGTCATCGGATATTGGATGTCACGCATTTGGTAATTTTGACATACAGTCTATGGGCCAGACCAAATATCGGTACCAACTCAAGGTGGCAAAACTTCAATGGCGGGACATAGCTCAATGTAAAAGCGCTTCGAATGAATGAATGAATGTTTAACGACACCCTAGCACGAAAAATACATTCAAAGCATGAAGTGATGATGAATATCAATATAAAAATTCAAGAGTCAAATAAAAACACAGTGTAAAGTACTGTGTAAAAATGCAAATATCACAGATAGGTAATATTAAATTTCGAATAAAGTCAGTATCTTGAATAAATTGTAATAAAAGTTCTGGATGTAATCGAAAGGATTCCATCTCAGTTCTTTGTCCAATAATATTTTTTCGAGTTTATGTGAGATGAGGACACTCTACCAAAATGTGACCTACCGTCAGAGTACACCGACAGTGCTCACACTGAGGTGGAAGATCTTTCTTCAAAACCAATGAATGGGTCAAGTAAGTATGACCGATGCGAGCACGACACAATACTATTTCATCCTTCATGCACTGCCTATAGGAGGACTGCCACTCTTCCACACTGGATTGATAGCATGAAGCTTGTTCGCAACCGCACCGTCTCAACCATGTTGCCAAGTCAAAAAGATAAATTGATTGATACTATGTGTAAAATCAGTATAAGGTACACCAACTCTGGCATGAGCCAATCCAAAGTAGACTTGGCAGCTGAAGCTGCCTTTTCATTGTCCCTGATACCAACATAGCTGGGCAACCAACAAAATACAATGTCTTTATTGGCAATGGATAAAAAGACACACGTTCGTATCACCATCCAAATTAAGGGATGGTCCAGCTTCATATTGCGTAAAGCTTGGCGAGATGAAAGTGAGTCGGTAAACATAATAAATTTGGATGCAATCGAATCATTGATTTCTTCTAAGGCTTTAATGACTGCCCAAACTTCACCACTAAAGATCGATGCCGAGTCAGGTAGCCTCATGGAAAGTATTATGTCTGATGGAAAAACTGTGAGCAAGCCACAGAATCCCCATCCCGTAATCACGGTACTTGTCTTGAATTTCCATAAAAAAATTGCTTGTACACAACAGCATCTGTACGATCTTTCTTCAGATGCGCAAGATCAAACATAATTTTAAGTGGAGTTATACACTAAGGTGGTAAAATAAAATATGAAGGAGTTTCCGAAGTGTCAGTTAAATCCATGTTGGAAAGCGACAAAAAAAAGAAGAAGCTAAATGCGAAGACCAAATTTACGAATAGCATTTGGCCTTGTTTCAAACAACTTCATATATTTGTTATCAAACACTGTTTGGTGAGTAGGATGTTTTGGTAATGACTTATTCTTGATGGCATACTGCAGTGAAAGCTTTGCATGTCTAGCACCCAAACAAGGTTCGTGCGCAGCAACGTACAAGCTCTCTACAGGAGATGTTCTAAATGCACCAAGCCAAAGCCTAAGTCCCTGGTTGTGTATAGGATCTAGCATCTGCAAGTAAGACTTGCGTCACGACCCATAGTGGGTCCATTGGGGTATTTATCATTCCAGCCAGGGCGTCACAACTGGTGTAACAAAGGCCGTGGTATGTACTATCCTGTCTGTGGGATGGTATATATAAAGATTAATTGCTGCTAATCGAAAAGAGTAGCGCATGAATTGGCGACAGCGGGTTTCTTTTCTTAATATGTGTGGTCCTTAACCATATGTCTGATGCAATATAACAGTAAATAAAATGTATGAGTGCGTTGTTAAATAAAACATTTCCTTCCTTCCACCAAAATAAGTAAAAAAATGTGATAGCCTTTCCAAATGAGCGGAGCGGAGCGGATAATTTTATCATGCTCATATGCCATGAAGGTTTCGAGCATATCTGTCCCGGGTCCCGTCTCTGGATAGCCAGGGGCCTGACCCGGAAAGAAATTATTACCGGGTCAATTTAGATAATTACGACCGAAATAATAATATTGGACTTTAAATAATTTATGTGCGCATTTCCGAATTTTTTGTCGCAATTCATGAACGGGTTCTCTAAATCAAAATATAATAATATTCTCAGGCGAGAAAAGGAAGGTTGGTAGGAAAGGTTGGGCCCAAGCCACAGGAAGTTACTTATTGAGGGAGATCCATCGTATTGGGAACATTGGTATGACCCGCCAACGGGGGAAAGGAGAGGGATGGGGAAGGCCCACGGACAAACCTAAACACTCCCTACGCCTAAGCGCTCTACCCCTAACTTCCGGTGGACAACTCCCTCCCAGACCACCACCCCAGCAAATCCAACCGCTGTGCCCTCCAGTCTCGATGTCCATCAAGATTGTTGAAGAGAGATCCAACGATGATGTCATTAGTAGAGTAGCAAGTTCCAACGTTGGTATTGTCCAGAAAGGGAGGTAATTATAGAAAGTTTTGCATCTGGTGAGTAGTGGAGAGCGAAACGTATTCTGGTAATCCCGGATTAGGGGTCAAGCTGCTCGTTTCTGAGATAACGGGTAGCGTCTATGACTACCCTAGTTCCGCACAAAATTCGAGTACTTTTTTTTTACAGGTACATGGTACTAGATGAAATAAAATTGCATTTTGTTTTACCCAGATGAAACTATTTTTTTACAACCAACACACTCACATGTATCACCAATTACAGGACTTGTGGTGTTCGCTTCTCTATCGAAAGTTGGGTGCACCTCCAAATTTGACCAGGCCGGAAATTATTTGGTTTAGTACTACCTGCACGCACTGCATTCTGCAAGTCAGTCATACTCAAAGCCAAGGGCACTGTTTTGCCTTTCAAATGGATAGCTGCTGTTTTATCTACCAGAAGTGTGGGGAACAGAACAGCACACGGTTTGTTAACATCACCAAAATGATAATCTCAGATTAAATGTATATACATAAGTGATAGGAACTTGGGTGCCCTGAAGCACAGTACTGTCCATCAGGTTACTTTTTTTCTTTGGCGAGTCATTGGATGCTAACCCACAGCTAGTTATGAATGTACAGCTCACCTGTCGTGTGTCTGAATGAATGAATGAACGAATGAATATTTAACGACACCCCAGCAAGAAAAATGAATCGGCTATTGGGTGTCACACTATGGTAATCGTGTGTCTGTTGCAGCTGGCAACTGACAAACTGGTTGAGTGAATGATCTGTGTTGTAAGCTCTTCTTTTTTGGTTGTTTTTTTTGTTGAAAGAAATGCCAATGCTGTCTGCAGGCTCACACCTGGTGCCAAAACCTACCGAGTGTGTATGGACAGATGATGATGGCAAATTCCCCATTCATTAGTTACATTTGTTGGCTTCCAAGTGTGTGCATTCCAGGAATCTGCACACGCCTGACCATTGGACTAGCATACACAGACATGTACAAGTTGCCGACCTGCAATAACCACCTACAGGAACTTGGAAGACTCAGATGATGATATAGACGAGCAGTTCGATGACTTGCATTCTCGTACAGTGCTGAGAACTAGTATTATGCTAATAACCAGAACGGCATTACCCTTTTGGAACGTGCTTCCCACAGAATACACACATTTTAATAATTGACCATTTCATAATCGCAGCCATTCGTCTATCTTTATTTTATTTAATGTGAATTGTTCATTATTTCATTCAGATATTAAATTTTTTTTCCTTGAGACCACCATCAGAATACTGCATTACGAACAGTCTTAAACCACTTTTATATAATATACTCTGTCATTAAGAAACGCATAGCTGGTAGGGAAAGAAGAAAAGTGTTTGATTTTAATGTTGCTGAATGACCATGTTTGTTAATGTTCCTGGAATGGGTCAGCATGCCCAAATGCACCCTAAAACAAATTTAACGCACGTTGTGCGACAATTGCAGGAAATCGGCGTGAAATGGTCAGATTTTGGCGAATGCACGTGAAACTCGGGGACAATATTGGGGTAGTGATGGGTATTTAAATCTGCAATGCTTGCAATGATCCATTATTTCCATTTCCACGTAGACGAGTTACAAGATGCCAAGTCTAAGCCTGCCGGAGTAAAACATTGCAATAGGCCGCCTCCAGTTATGTGAATAGTAGTCAGCAGTCGCACGCCACATGGACGTCCATCAGAGTACCATGTCACGTCTCAGGGACAGGTACCAGCAATTTCAATCAGCTGAAGCTCGGCACAGAAGTGGAAGACCTCGCATAACAACTGCAGCACAAGTTCGCTATATCCGGTTTCTGCACATGCATTACCGAACTGCCACAGCAACGAACATTGCTTGACGCATACCTGGTTTGAGAATGGCCAATACAGCACAAATTGAAATTTTGAGTAAAAGTCAGTATCGATCTGCGATATTTGTATTTTTCCACAGTTCTTTACACTGTTTTTATTTAAATCTTGAATTTTTATATTAATGTTGATCATCACCTTATTTGTTTGCATTACCATAGTTTGACACCCAATAGCCGATGTATTTTTCATGCTGTGGTGTCGTTAAACATTCATTCATTCATTCTGACTACGTGTCACAATGACCAAATGTTTGACATTCAATAGCCGATAATTAATAAATCCATATGTTCTAGTAGTTTGTTCTATATTAGACGATTTGAGAGTACAATAAGGTGGCCATTTAGAATAAATGGCTGATCAACAGAGGTTTGACTGTTATCACTCTCGGTTGTGCTGGGCAGGAAATGCCTTACCGGCACCTTTGGACATTTTCCCCGGAACTAATTGTGTAACTGCATGCTTTTGGTAGATCAATGGGATAAGACTATACCACCAATCACCTACTACACATTAATTAGACATGTTGTCTTACTCTTAAACAAAAAAAACAACAACAAACATATATATATATATATATATATATATATATATATATATATATATATATATATATATATATATATATATATATATATATATGTTTTATGCACATAAGCGGGATCGACCGCGTAACTTGTAGGCCCCATGCAGGGCGGGACGTAGCCTACTGGTACAGCGTTCGCTCGATGCGCGGTCGGTGTGGGATCGATCCCCGTCGGTGGGCCCATTGGTCTATTTCTCCTTCCAGCCAGTGCACCACGACTGGTATATCAAAGGCCGTGGTATGTACTACCCTGCCTGTGGGGTGGTGCACATAAAAGATCCCTTGCTGCTAATCGAATGAGTAGCCCATGAAGTGGCGACAGCGGATTTCTTCTCTCAATATCTGTGTGGTCTTTAACCATTTGTCTGACGCCATATAACCGTAAATAAAATGTGTTGAGTGCGTCGTTAAATAAAACATGTCTTTGTAGGCCCCATGCATATGGCTGAGTTAAAGAACATCCTTTTATGGATGCTTCAATAGCTCAGGGCGGGCGATTCGGTGCAATAGGTTCAAGTCCCAGCAACAGCATGGGACAATTTGTGAGGCCAGAAAGGATTTAATTACCTCCTGCGCCAATGCGTTAACATCGATGTATGTAATCGTCAACCTCGACATACATAAAATATATAGATATAGTATACATCAATACATACATACATATATACGCACAATCAGACATACACACATACACACATATGACTAAAATTAAATCAGTTAATACTTTAAGAAGAAGAAATGCTTTATTTAAAGATGCACTCAACTCATTTTATTACAGTAACATGGCGTTAAGAACCACAAAGATAATGAGAGGAGAAATCTGATACCGCCACTTTATGGGCTACTCCTCCTACTAAATAAGCAATAAGTGGTCTTTTGTATGCACGTACTCGCAGACGGGGGACTACATACCACGTCTTGTGGTATATACCAGTCGTTTTGCACACGTAGGTTCGATCCTACGACCCAAAAACCTCAGGTGAGATCTCTACCGACTGAGGTTTAATCCCGCGCCTGTATATATTTTAATAATCCGATTTTCGTCAAACTGTTCATTAATAAACTATTATCTTCCTTAATACACGGGGATTTTTTTATACATATTTACTTCTTTTTTTTGTCAACTGCGACATTGATAATCAGGCTTTCTGGCAGAAAATAAATTGAGGATACATACAATAAGTTGAGACATTAGATATTTCTACCGGAAAACAGCAAATAATCTTTATATGCACAGACATAGTATCAACTAGCACAGTAATATATCACAAGCATGGTTACTGGTTGGGACGAGAAAAAAATCCAATGGGTCCACCGAGG
Source organism: Gigantopelta aegis (assembly GCF_016097555.1). NCBI lineage: Eukaryota > Metazoa > Mollusca > Gastropoda > Neomphalida > Peltospiridae > Gigantopelta > Gigantopelta aegis. Next base: position 27,194,729 of record NC_054702.1, read on the forward strand.
AGGCTTGATTACATGACCCCAAAACACCTCGATTGATCGCTCTACGACTAGGCTAGATATAACCCATAACACACTGAGGTTATTCTCAAATGGTCCAATCCGCTATTGTGTGTTCCACAGCTGGTATATCAAACGTTGTGGTATAAGCTATTTGTGAATGCGAGTAACACACCTATTTGCTGATAGTCGAAAGGTGAAGCCTATGTGGCAGTAATGATTGTCTTAAATACAATAAACTCAACATCCTCAAATTGAAGAAATGCAGTGTGGTGTCGTTCAAGCACAAGTTTCTTTCCATGTTTGTGTTATTACAATTCAAGTCGGTATCTTATTAGCTCTGGTTATTACAAATCAGAGCAATTCTTTGTTACAATTCAAGTCATCTAGGTTATTACAATTCAGAGCAGTTTTATTACAATTCAAGTCAGTATTATAATTCAGGGCAGTTTTTATTACAATTCAAGGCAGGTATTACAATTCAGTTAATCTATTACAATTCAGGGCACTACAAGGACTCATCTGAAAACATAACACGTGACCAGCGACGAATACCCCAGTTCTGACGTCCCCATCACCATTCACGGCGGTGGACAATGCGACGATTTGTCAAAGTAGGCACAACCCGGGACCGTCGAGCATGAATATGGGCTACATGAAGACGATTTCTAATCGCCGGACCTGTAACTCGGACACCAGTAGCCTGATGATGGTTTGCAACAATTTGATTTGCCGTTTCTGTTTGATTTCTTAGAGCCTGGATACGGATGAATCGATCCTGTACTCCTGTCGTTGCCCTGCGACGACCTCAGCGGGGTCGATCGTCAACATTTTGGGTTTGTTGGTACCTGTTCCATAGTCTACTAATCACTGGCTTCGAAACATTGAAGATGTTGGCCACTTCACGCTGACTTTTGCCCGTTTGCAGCATGTCAATAGACCGTAAACGCTCATCGCGTTGCATACGCCGCATCGCAAATTAAAACTATAAACATGACTAAAAACAAAACAATAACAACTGTATGATCAACAGAATGAAAAAGACTTACAGAAATAATGTTCCACAGTGATCAATCGACCTTCCTGGAAATTGTCAACATCAAGAACAACACCCCACGCACGTGTACGGGGCAACTGCGTGATGCACGTGCAAACTATGGAATGTGTTTCGGTGTGTTGATAAACAGACCTGAACGTTCCTTACTAGGATGTCTGTGGTCAAAACGTATGTTCGGTCTAATAGTTGATATTAACATTAATATTTCAGGTTCCCCTACCTTTTTTGAAGAGTATATATACATGTGTGTGTGTATATAAAGAGTTCAGGCGCCAAAACAGATAGATTCTGCAAAAGACGTTTTGTTTGTTATGATTTCTATGTAAAACATATAAAGTCCACAATGGGCCATCATAATTTGAAATAAGTACAATAAACAAAGGACAGAATTTCAAAACACGACTATAAAAATCAGAATATAAAGCCATGAATTGAGTAATGATAATATACGTCGCTTTTTAGATAAAATGGCGTTATTTGTTTTTGAGCCTGAACACTCACTCACTCACTCTCTCTCTCTCTCTCTCTCTCTCTCTCTCTCTCTCTCTCTCTCTCTCTCTCTCTCTCTCTCTCTCTCTCTCTCTTGTTTCTTGTTTTTTTTTCTTCTGTCATCCACCTTGTTTTTATTTTTATTTTACTTTTTCTTTCGAGTAGGCGCTTATGCCCTCTTTCTCCTGTACATACATACATACATACATACATACATACATGTTACGGAAGCTTCGATAGCTCAGAGCGTATCGTGGTTAGTCTTGCAATTTGCGGGAGAATCGGTGCCACAGGTTCGAGTCCCAGCAACGGAATGGGACAATTTGTGAGGCCAGAAAGGATTTAATTATCCCCTGCGCCAGTGCGTTAATATCTATGTATGTAATAGTCAACCTCGACATACATACAATATATAGATATTCATACATCAATACATACATACATACATACATAAATAAATACACACACACACACACACACACACACACACACACACACATACATATATATATATCTTACATTTTCAGTGCAATCATAGTATGTGATATCACATAATTTAAGAATTTGATAACTTTGCAGACTAGATGTAAATTAATCGAGTACACGGCACTAGGTTTATTGACATTTAAGCAAACGTACTAGGGTCACCCTTTATAATTGACATATGTATTCATGGTAAATAAATAAAAACATTTCAAAAGAAATTTTACACTAAAAGCTGTCCAGCGTTCAGAAAACAAAAAACGTTATGCACTAGTTTATTTTGATGTAAGGATACCAAAATGACGTCATTCGAGTTTGACGTCATTTTCATTCAAAAAGACACTGCGCCACAAATTCTTACGTCATTTGAATATCTAGTAATGGCGGGTGCAGTTTACAAATACACATTGTATTAAGCTTGAAATTATATGATAAAGAGATTATTACCCTCGTGTGTTTCGGTATCGTCAATATCATATATTACTCGCATAATGCAATTTGTATTCCTAATAATAATGTGATATTGACAATACCGAACAATAATAATAATAATAATAATATATATATATATATATATATATATATATATATATATATATATATATATATATATATATATATATGTGTGTGTGTGTGTGTGTGTGTGTGTGTGTGTGTGTGTGTGTGTGTGTATACTAACCATTCCCAAACAAGTTACTACTCCCTGAAGTTTGTTTTGTTTGACAGCACCACTAGAACACAACGATTAATTAATCATCGGCTATGGGATGTCAAACATTTGGCAATTTTGACACGTAGTCATCAGAGGAAACCCGCTACATTTTCCTAAGGTAGCAAGGGATGGTTTATATGCATTTTCCCACAGACAGGATAGCATATACCACGGCCTTTGGCCAGTTGTGTTGCAGAAGATAAATGACCTTTTCAAAAGGCCCCTGCGCGTGCTGTAACCTCACCGTGGTGCAGGGGTGTAACATTTTCTTTGAGAATGGCCAATACAGCACAACATTGTTTTGAGTAAAATTCAGTATCTATCTGTGATATTTGTGTTTTTGCACAGTTCTTTACACTGTTTTTGTTTAAATCTTGAATTTTTATATTGATGTTGATCATCACTTTATTTATTTGCATTACCATTCGTGCTGGGGTGTCGTTAAACATTCATTCATTCATTCATTCATTTTCAAAAGGTGAACAATAGAGTGATTTTCAACAAAACGTGTTCAGTTTATATTGTTAATAACATTTCCATGTAGTCAAAATTATTATATTTTTCTCTCATATTATATAATTTTGTGACAAATGTTGATACTTTAGTAGTAGTTTTCATAGGATTGATTAATAGATTTAAGAAAGTGTAGTTATGACTTTAATTAAAAACCGTTTTTGTAAAAAATAAAAGAACGTACGTAATAAATGCATAACTTCACATACGTTGTTTTCGCTTCCTATTTATTGCACTCGTTTATTTTACGCAAGAACATACCACACGACAGCTACGTGGTGTCATGGTATATATTATTGCGCAAAGTTAACTCGTACAATAAAAATTAAGCGAATACAA